>NC_047674.1:60420443-60720443 GCF_011762505.2 Arvicanthis niloticus | reverse complement strand
AGAAGATGAGTGGGATTGGGGTACATGATGTCTCAAAAGAATCAATTCAAGGTTAAAAAATAAAAATAAGATAAAATGAAGATCCAACATCTGAAGGAAGGAATGCATAGCTACTTGAGTAATAAGGTAAGTGCTCAACTTAATGAGTATATTTCATATGCTTTATATCTGAATGATGTGATAAGTAGATAAACGTCTCTTTAGTGACTACTATGTTTCAAATAATAAATGCTAGTTGTTAAGATAAGCACACACACACACACATATATATACATATATATATGGATATATATATGTATATATATATGTATATATATATGATATTTGTAGATAGAAAAAGAGAATAATGATATCTTGTGGCACTAAAGAGTGGGAGAGGAAAACCATCTCATCCATGCCTGAAAAAAATCTAGCCTGTGTCCATGTGATGGGATTGGAAAAGGCTGAAGCTTTTACAGATGATATCAGATGATGCCTCAACAACAAGGGAGTTGTGATTAGGTAAAGAGAAATTAAGGAGCTTTCTCTCCTGGCTTTTTAGGAGTTGACAGCAAAATGTATCCAATTAGGTGGATAAATGGCATAGCTGGAGAAATGTGAGTGGTCCAGCTGGCTGTAGTCATAGGAAGAAAAAGCCAAGTGATAAGAGGGAAACGAATAGAGGTACAGAGGACCTCCTACACTGTGCTAAGGAATTCCTACATCCACTCACCTATGTAGTATCTTCAAAGCCTCCAGCCAATATTATAAAAACATGAACAATATGTGACAATGTATTTCTAGGCCCATGGAGGCACCAAATATTTTCTCCCATCTAAAGTCCTTAAATAAAAATTTCCTGTAGCCAATATTATTTAAAACTTTTGCTACTCCTTCTGTTTATTTACACCCCTCCTCCCAGTGTCAGATCTTCACCTTTCTTTCTCCTAGAGATCCAATCTTCCCCAGTATCATCCCCAGCTCTGTAACAGACCACTTGCTGTGACCTCCTTGTCCTCTCTGACTAAATCCCCAATGGATTATAAAGATCTCTAAACTTCCTTCATCCAACTCATCCTATTATTCTAGGCTCCATTCCTTGAGAACACAGCAGCTGAGGAGGCCAGGGAAACAGATAAGCCAAGCCATTCCCCTTCCACATCCAATTCCCCAGTCTCACGCCTAACTCTGCAAAAGAACTTCCTTCACCACTCGTCCACGTCTCCTGAGGATCCCACAGACCTTCTACAGTTTCTTTTCCAACTAGTTGCTTTATATCATCCCCCAACTCCAGCAGGCAGCCTCTGCTAACCCACAGGCCTCTTCTTTTAGGGGACCCAGGCAGGCTGACTGTTGACCTTCACTTCTCCCTTGGTTCTTGCAATCCTAATCCCCTATTCTCATCTCAACTCTACAACAGAATACCAATGATGCAGCTTCTCCTGCCCCATCTCGTCCCCATCTCCTGTGGAACTGAATATTTTCTCCTTCAGCCTCCCTACTCAAACTTGTGGCTTTACCCCAGACCAACCCCAGTAGGCATCCCCTACTAACCCAAGGGCAACTCTTGTAAGGGAAGCAAGTAGGCTGGTTGTAGATCCTCCCCTCTGCTTTTGTTCTCCACATGCAATCTCCCCAGCCTCATCCACAGTTCTGTAGTAGAATACCTGCAGTCTGTCCCTTTCCCCTTTGATTCCACAATCAACTCATCACAAAGGTATTCCCCAAATCTCTTTCCTCAAACTCATCCCATTATTCCAGCCTCTAATATCAGCAGCCATTCCCTGGAACACACCAGCTGAGCAGGCCAGAGAAACACGACTACAGAAAAATTTCTGCCAGGCAACATACAGCCATCACATCACTAAGCTTTCAGTTTAGTATTTTTATGGGACCCCTGAGGATGTGAATCATGGGCCTCTGATTCTTGTGCCTTCTCTTGGGGCTCTTTGCCTTTTATTGGTCTGCCTTTTCCAACTTTTACATGATGTTTTTTATTTTATCTTATTATATTTTATTTTGTTAAATATGACCGTATCCCTCAGAATTGTTACATAGGAGTTAAGCAATAAAATTTAACTTGCATTCTTCAAAATAAAATAAAGCCTCTTGGGGTAATTGGGAGAGAAGGGGTTACTTTAGTGGCAACTGCTAACTCCGTGAGTTGTAATGAGAAATATAAATCATCTGAATAATGCCATTTCTACTCAGAGAGTAGGAAGAAGAAAGAAAGACATAGCAGTGTAAAAGCCAAGTGGAAAAAGCATCTCACTCCTCCAAGATGCCTCTAAATCAAGAAGTCACAAATTTCTTCTGGGTTATTAAACCTAGTAACATTCTGCATACTCTTGCCTTTTTCAGAACAAGCAGTATTATTTCATATTTTATGAGCTCCTATCCCTTCACATTTATTGTTATAGGTGCATCAGGAATGAGCATTGGTGGGGTGAGCATTGCTGAGGTGAGCACTGCAGGAATGAGCACTGCTGGGGTGAACACTGTTGGGGTGAGCACTGCTGGGGTGATCACTGCTGAGGTGAGCACTGCAGGAATGAGCACTGCTGGGGTGAGCACTGCTGGGGTGAGTACTGCTGAGGTGAACACTGCTGAGGTGAGCACTGCAGGAATGAGCACTGCTGGGGTGAGCACTGCTGAGGTGAGCACTGCAGGAATGAGCACTGCTTGGGTGAACACTGCTGGGGTGAGCACTGCTGAGGTGAGCAGTACTAGGGTGAACACTGCTGAGGTGAGCACTGCTGGGGTGAGCAGTACCGGGGTGAACACTACTGAGGGGAGCACTACTGGGTTGAGCACTGCTGGGGTGAGCACTGCTGAAGGGAACACTGCTGAAGGGAGCACTGCTGGGATGAGCACTGCTGGCGTGAGCACTGCTGGGGTGAGCACTGCTGGGGAATGTTGGGCATGTCATAGATGCTTCAATCCAGGCATTTGCTTGCACTATGAAGTAATCTTTGTGTCTGTCACACAAATACAATTCTGGGCATAAATAAGAATGATGCAAAAATGTTGATACTATTTTCTCTAAATGAGTCTGTTAGTTTAAGTCACTTTAAAATACCATTAAAAATTTCAGAGAGAAGCAATATCACCAAGAATTTCTCAATATGATCATTACTAAAATAAATATCATGGATAAATTACATTTCAACTAGAGCTTTATTGATCAATAAATACGACTAAGAATAGTTTGATCTAAAACAACTTTTACAAATGTATTAAATGCATTTGTATGTATGTATACTCAAAACTAATATTTTTGCCCAAAAATTTTGGTCAGTATCTTGTAAAAAGTCACTCTAAATTGAGAAGAAGTCTTCTGACCCTACTTTTCTCTTTGCATAAACTCTTATCCATATAATCATACAGCTAATTATTTTATTTCTTTGCTGTTTTCATTTACATATCAAATACTCAATTAACACTTTCCCTAGCCATTCCTCAAAATCACAGCCTATTCTTCTTTCATTCTTTGCTTCATTTTTCTATATCAAATTACCACTATCTGGTACGTGTTTGTTTTGTTTCCTGATTGTCCCCTATTAGGGTATAAATTCTAGAATGTCAAGGGTCTTGTCTGTTTGCCCTGTCTTTCAGGTTGTATTCAAAACTGTGTTTGGAAAAATAACAAGCACTTAATATAGATGCATTTAATTAGTGAATAAATATGTTTTTAGAGAAATGGTTATTATAAATTTTTACTTGAGTGGCAAAGTCATCTTAAATTTGTAAAATTAAAGTATAGTTAAATAAACAGTTATACATGATACAGTATCATACAGCCATTAGGGTATTTATAAATGTTCATAGAATAGGGAAATGTTAATATTAAAATGTTAGAAGAAAAATAGTTTCTAATTAATCATGGTCAGAACTAAATGAAAGGAAGTAGAGAAAGAAACCAACAGAAAGTCAGAGCAGAGCTTTAACATAGAAACAGTAAAGCAAAATAAGCAAATGGTCTTTAGTCATATCCTTTCCAAACAGTGTTAAAGTTTATAGAAGCAGACTAATGCATGGTCAATTTAAATCAGTCAAAACACTATACAGTTCTTGGGTGTGCTGGTGCATACTTAGAATTCCATCATTCTGGAGGGAGAGACTCCTGGGTTGAAGACGAACCTGAGCCAAACAATGAGGCTATGTCTCAAAACATGACAAAACAAAACCAACACCTAAGGGTATATATCTCAGCAGAAGAGGATTTCCTTAACATCAAAGAAGGCTCCAAATTAGATTTTCAGCACTGAAGAAAAAGTTTGATTGTTACTGAGAATAATTTTGTTCACAGCAAAGAATGCTGGGATTGATACCAAAAGTTCATGGGTTAACTAATAGGAACTAAGGCAAATAAAATACTTTCAAGGACGAACATGAATCACTTACATTTTGCCCAAGAAAAATATCAATTGCTACGTTTAGATAAGTTATAAAAAAAAAAAAACCCAAACATCCAACCACTGCCTTACAGTTTCATTTGGTTAAGGAGTCCATGCAGGCTGCAAACATTGCTAGATCAAATGTAAGAATAAATTGTAAAAATGAAATTTTAGGTCTCAACGTGAGAGTTTCTTAGGTTCAGAGTTTCAATTTACACTCAAGTGTTAGCTGCCCCTGGGGTGCATTCCAAGGGCTTGAATAAACATTTCAAAGGCACAAAAGACCCAAGATAGAGGCAATAAAACACCTGGGTAAACGGAAGTCACTTGAAAGGAATTCTCCCAGGAGCAAGATACAGATGTAAATTAGGATAATTGGGATGGGGGCTAGATGGAAACCAGGCTTGGGAACGGATGTTTGATATATCCAATCATATGTAACCGCGCCAAACTTTCCCGCTCTCCCCAACCCCTACCTATAAATATCCCAAGTTTCCTGGGCTTGGGGTCGGAATCTCTATCTCTTGCGTGAGATATATTCCGGCCCGAGGGCCCTCGTCATTAAACCTCCTCTGCAGTTGCATCAAGAAGGTTTCTCGTGTGTCCTTGGGTTCGTGCAGGTCCGGACTTGGGTGAGAGTCCCCTTTTGGGGTCTTACACAAACACCATAATACTTCATCTTCCCATAGCAAGTCCTGGAAAGGCTAAGGTGGTAATACTTGAACAGTGCTTGCAAAATAAATACTCTGTAGAAGTGCTTAAATAGGCATTTTTAGGGTAGCTTATTTGGCAGCTCTTAAAAAAACAATCATGGAAATAGTGTTTTTCTTTTCGATGTCCTTTTTCCTACAGGAGTCCTGACACAGACCCTCTCCCATTTTGAAATAAGGCACCGTGTTACACTTCAGTGGGAGTCTGACGTGGTGAGATAGTTTTTCCTCAAGGCTTTTTCCTGGATTCAGAAGCTCTTTATCCACCAAGTGATCATTGCTTCACTTCTGGCCAGGAATTAAGGCATGCTCAGCATGATTCATTCATATATCAAAATTCAAGATACACAATCTTGGAATATGAGCATTGTTGATTTTCTCAGAGTTGGCTTATAAATAGCCATATGGGGTCAAAAGTCAATGGTAGGCCCTGACTATGAACACCACTCTGAGTTGGTGAAGGACTATTACTTAACACAAGTTCACTGTGAAAGGATATCTGGACGGCTGGAGGGGATCTCCTAAGCCTGCTTAGGGTTTGGAGTGTGCACACCAGAGAGTATGCAGCTGTAGGCCTTGTTACTATACCATATGAACATTGGAATAAAATAGGTGGTGAGATAGGCTAGGCTGACTCCATGACAGGTTTCAAATTGGCAGTGCAAGAGACTAAACTGTTTCCAAGAAATGGGCAAGTCCAGGCAAGCCCAGGAAAGTCAGTTGCTAAAAAAACAAAACAAAATAAAACAACCCCCCCAAAAAACACCCAGGCTTCAGGCAGCTATTCAGAAACTGCCCTGCCACCAGAAGGTACCACTCCTCTGGCCTGAGGCAAGGTCAATGGGTCAGTATCAGTTTCTAGACATCCTCAACAACAGTTTCCAGGCTTCACTAACAACAGTTTCCATGCCCTCACATCCCAGAAATGGTTCTAGAATGACTCTAGAAATAGAACCAATAGATCAAAATAGAAGTCACCTATCCCTCTCCAGAATTCCCCTAATGTATTTTAAATCATGCCTGAGAGGTCAATGTGGTGTCTTCATTTTGGTAGCAGGAGACCTCAGCTTGCTGGACTTCTGCAGAATAAAAGGCTCTTTACTTCTTCATACTATTTGAGTCTGGACTATCATTCTCTGGTGAATCATGGACCCTTACAGTAGAAAGATGTAGGGAGTACAGAAGGAATGAAGAGACTGAAGGAGGAGGGGCCAGGAGGTCCCCAAATGATAAAATTTAATGAATTTTAGAAAATCAATGTTCTAACTATCCTGTTTTCTGATCCACTCAATGATAAAAGATCCCCAGGCACTTGTATTCCTGAAGACTGTGAGATGGTTTCAGCCCACTGCTCTTTAAAATCTAAATCCTCTGGTTGATTCAGAATGTGTGCCCAAGGTAAAACTGGATTCCTTTATTACCATAAATTTTTTACTTTATCATTAGTATGTTCTAAGTCATCATCACTATTGTTAGTTCTTTAACTAAAGGGAAAAGCAATATATCTTTGCATATGTCAGTAAAGTCACTGTATGCAATAAAATAGTTCAAGAATACATATGTTCTTTCAGATTCCCTTGAGATCTGAATAAAAAAGGGCACATGAGGTTCATGGTAGAAAGGCAGTCCTTCTTTAGGATTTAATTTCCAATAGAGACCATTAACCCTGAGAGGAGCTGGATAGCATAAACAGTTCACATAAGGTAGGAACAGCATAGTTACAATGATGCACAATAAAGAGCACTATGCAGGGAGAGAAGCTTGTGAAGGAGCATGCATTTATATGTGCTACTAGGTGTTAAGGGCTAGATTGAACCAAGTATTTCTATGAGGCCCTGATAAATGAAGAAGGACCATAGCTCCCTAAATCAGAAATGTATTTGATAGCACCAGTAATGGCTGGCACTGTGACATTGGGAAGCTGGGCTTTAAATCCTGAGAATCTAACTCTTCTCACCCAGCTGGGCTATGGTTATCAGTCCCAAGTCCACTGTGTGCCCAGTCTCTGATCCTTTGAGATATACTGTATTTTCCCTTGTGTAACATTGCTTGATTACCTTCTGGTTGACTTCATCCACTGGTACGATAGTTTTCCACTGACTCCCCTCCACCTCTATCCCCCCACACAAATAATATGTAAAATGCTGTACTTCTTAATAAACTTGCTTGGCATAGGACATAGCTTGTGTTAGACCTCCTGGCCCCAGTTTTTCTTCATCTTCTCATCTCCTGGCTTTCCTCTACCATAGTTCTGTTACTGATGAACCACCTCAACTAGGAGAAAATTCATATTCAGCAAATGTCAAAGTCGTTGAGTAGACAAGTCTCAGCTATTCTAAAGTTTGTGGTTAGGTTTTAGATCATGTTGCCTTCTAAACTGCATTACAGGAAGCCAAGCTTGCACTTTTAGACCTTATCTGGATAAAAGGGATAAAAAGAGCTTAGATGAAATCCAGGCCATCCTCTTCTTGTTTCTAGCACTGCTGATGGGAAATGGGATTGGTGTTGGGGGGTTGGGGGAACTCTGGATTGAATGCCTCTGGTCTTTTGGTGCTATTGGAGTTACTCAAAGCAAGCCAGCCTCATGGTACACACCAAATCCAAATGAAGTTTGCCTGTACTTAGATGTAAGATGGTGGCATTTTAGGAACCTTGTTCTCTATTTTTCACAAAGACTACTGAGTAGATTCTGTATTAGTAAGTGCGAGCCCAGGTATGCTATGCCTGAAACCTGTGAGGTAGGAAATGCCCATCGTTCCTCAGGCTCAGAGTTATCTGCTTTATTCAACGTGTACAAATGAGCTCTGGTTTTCTCTTTTTCTTTTTTTGAAAATTCCATTATTAAAATGAACAGAAGATATGGGATCAATAGCATCGATGACTTCAGACTTGTCACTCTAAGAGGTACCACTTCTGGCATGTTGTTTTTAACAGAAGGAACAAAAAGACAAAACAAATACAAAAAAAAAGTCTTTTGTTTTATCCTTTTTTTTCCTATGAGCAAATCCTAAAGTTCCTCAGCAGAAGAAGCCCTTTACCCTCCCTGTGTTAAAAACATTTTTACCACTGAACGCAGAGTGGATGCTGAAACAGAGTTGCACATATTAAAATATTTCTTATCTTTTACTATATCCACAGTATCTTTCCTAGACATATCATCAAAATTACCATCCCTGACCCAAGGCCTCTCTGTTGTTATTGCTTTATTACTATCTATTATTCTTTGTTTAAAAGTGTGTGTGACTGGGAGGATACCCCAGTCACTATGCAGGCACAGGGACCTGAGCTGTCACCCTCAGCACCACATATGATATGAAGCTGGTCATGATGGTGTGTGTTAATCGGAGTGCCAGGGGCCCAGGCAGATCCACCTTAGAGCTTTTTGGCCAGACAGTCTAAGGAGGCAATAAAATAAGAGCTTAGAAAAACACCATGTTTCAGAAAATGAAGTGAATGGCAACTGAAGGAACCATTTTTTTGCCCTCTGGCCTGCACAGTCACATGATCTACTGAGTGCTCTGCTCCTGAACACACACATAATATAGATAACTAAACTTTGGGCCTAACAGCTTCTTTTAGCTCTTCCTTTTTTTTTTTTTTTTTTTTTTTTTTTTGAGGACTCCTGTATAAACATAAAATCTGGAACAAAGCTTGCAAGTGCCTTTCTTGCTAATCTGTTTTATGTTAATGGATGCATTTGTTAGATCAGTGTTATTGACAACTAAACAGTGAGTGAGCCTTCCCAATATAACAGCACCAGAAATCCACATGACCTTGCCCATTTTCCAAATGAAAGCTTTCAGTTTCTAGTCTGGCTTGAAAGTAATGAACCAGCTGTGCATAAACTGCTTGTTTCTGCGGTAGCAACAGATAAGTTTGAGTTAATTACACCCAGAAGGTTATAATAAAAATTAGGTGCTATAAAAAGCAGACTCTAAGAGACCAAGACATCAAAAGTGAACAGAAACATTGGCTAATAAAAATGCTATTAACTAAAATAAGAATTAAAAAAATCAGATACAATAAAGACAGGGATCTAAGTTTAAGGAAATACTGTTGTTATGCTAAACCTGTTGAAATATTTGTAATAAATATTGTGAATATGTAAATTATGATTAAGTTGACATTAATATCATTGTCCTGATAGCTGAAAGAAAAATATACGTTTCTAGCTGTCCCTTGTGCTTGTATGATGCAACCCCACTGAGACTTCAATCACATGATTCATGTGATTGAAGGAGTCAATCTCACAAGAAACAAATTTAAGGTATGACCAGGGGAACAGTGTTTCATTTTTTTGTTTCTTTTGTTTTTTTTTGTTGTTTGTTTGTTTGTTTGTTTGTTTTTTGTTTTTTTGAGACAGGGTTTCTCTGTGTAGCCCTGGCTGTACTGGAACTCACTCTGTAGACCAGGTTGGCCTCGAACTCAGAAATCCATCTGCCTCTGCCTCCCAAGTGCTGGGATTAAAGGTGTGCGTCAGCACTTCCCAGCAACAGTGTGTTTCTTAAGCAAGTAGGGATGCCTAGATTCCAAAAATGGCCATGGGTGCTACTGCACAAAGATGCTCGTGTTTAGTACTAGACAGGAAGGTCTCACAGTGTGTGACTGCCTTTCTCCAACCATAGGAACTACCCTAGTGAACTGTAGGACTTCAGTGTATTTTGTCACTTCCTTACCCCAGGTCTGGTGCGCATCTCAGTCTGCTATCTTTATTTGAATTACCTATGTTTCTCAATCTCTGTTATCATATCCAATATGTCTGTTCTTATGGATACTTAGTCATGTACTTTATATTATCTGACCCCCAACAGATGTTCAAAAATTTAGATTTACTTATTATACTTTAGTGCAAGAATCTCACTCTTTCTGTTCTTGAATATCGTTATGCTACAGACATTAAAAATCAAAATATAGAAGAAATACCACAAATGACATATTTTACTATGTTTCATATTATGATTAAAGTGTTGCAGTGTTTTTTTTAAAGAAAGACATTACATAATATGCATTATGAAAAGGGGGCACTTGGTGAGAAGCCAGTGTTTTGGACCAGATAGCATTTGAGGGAGGTGTGAAAAGCTTAAGTATTAAAAAAACACATTTTGTTGGACAGTTAGTCTCTGTCACACTCAACTAGTCAAACTTGATGATACAATGTGAAAGTGGCAGTGTGGGACAAGCGAGGATCTGAGCATCCTAACACTGCAATGAACATTGTTTACTCACAATGCTTTGATTTGAGGAGCATTCGTACTAGACTCCCTTTCTCATTGGATATACTATAACGCCATAGTCTGTGCTTGTTGATGGAAGCCTAGTTTGTTTATTATTTTGCTACTAAATTGTAAGTCCCAGTAAAGCTATAACATGTTTTCTCATATGCATCTGAAGGCAATTCTCCACATGCTCAAAGGGGTCTAAATGCTGCTACATGCTCATTTCCAACCTCAGCAGATCTTACCAACCTGTTCTAGATTCTCTTTATTACCTATAACATTAGTTTGTAACCTTTTCTTCTTCACTCCTCCTTTTTCTCCTCCCATTCTTCCTTTCCCTTGTCATGTGCAACTCAGACACAGTCTTGTCCTGTAGCCCAGGCTGATCTCAAAATCACAGTTCTCCCAATGAAGCCTCTTGCGTGTTGGGCATTATAGATCTATGGCATAGCACTAGACTTTCTCTTTTGTTTCTTTGTTTGTTTGTTTCATTTTCTCATCTTTTTCAGATTGAGCAGCAATGTATAATTGAAATCTACATTTAAATTTTATTAATTTCTTTTTTATTCAGCAGTATATTGCTCAAAATTAAGGAGACTACACTAGAGTAAGCAATATATTTTGTCAGTGTTCTAAGGACACTTTCTGTTGTGACACAAATAAGTATACCAATTTCTGTAAGCATTTTCAAATGAACGTATCCTGACGATGCCCTCTCATGACTTTTATATGAATGGCAGCATGCTGGAAGTGGCCTGCCAGATTCTGCTTGCATTATTTAATAATGTGTCCTGGAAATGAAAACAACAGTACATACCGGACATTATCTCTCTCTCTTCTCTCTCTTCTCTCTCTTCTACTCTCTCTTCTCTCTCTTCTCTTTCTTCTCTCTCTTCTACTCTCTCTTCTCTCTTCTTTCTCTTCTCCTTTCTCTCTCTCTCTCTCTCTCTCTCTCTCTCTCTCTCTCTCTCTCTCTCTCTCTCTCCCTCTCTCTCTCTCCTTCCTTCTTTGTTTCTATGTAGCCTGCACTGGCCTGGAACTCACCATGTGAAACAGGCTTGCCTGGAATTCAAATCCACAGAGATCTACCTGCCTTTTGCTCCTGAGTGCTAAGATTAAAGAGGTGCACTCACCATTCCCAACCCTCACTTTTCTTTATAGCTTAATAAAATTGTATGGAAGGACTAGTGAGATGGCTTTGTGGGTGCCTGCTGCCAATCCTAATTACCTGAGGTTGATTACCAGGACTTGACAGATGCCTACATCTTGTCCTGTGATTATGTATGCAGTACCATGTCTGGTTCATTTCACATTTGTTTACTCTCTGCACACAAAAACTCATTCATATTCCCTCAGTTCCTGTTTTCTGAGTGGCTTGTATCTAATATATTAAAAAATCCATTTTATTATTGCATCTTTAAATAATGGATGCCCATTAAATGTCTCACCTTTTAATAAAATCACTCCTATATCTGACTTCCTGTTCCTCATTCACCATTCCTCACTTTTCTTTTACTCACTATTTTTCTTTGGATTCATTTATACTTAATATTTTATTTTTCTTCCTTGTTTCAGAATCATTACTCCAATGATAATATTCCAATTTTAATATTTTTTTAGAAAGCTACATAATTCTTTAAATATACACAATTTATTCCAGACTTTTCTAACAACACTGCGCAGGTTCCAGTTTTCTGCACTTACTATAATGTTCCAAAATGTGACATATTGCTGCGTTACTTTTATCTGGTCACAATTGTTTAAGAACTTTATCTTGTATCCAATTAAAGACACTTAAAATACACTGGTGCTTAATTAAGCTCATTTGCATTATTATCGGCATGTCCATTGTAACTTGATTTTTTTTTTGTTCCAGTTGAACAGTATCATTTTTTTTTTCCAATCTGGTAAATTAAATTGACTTCTTTGTTCAATTTTCATCATAAGCTTTCTTTTTTTTGCTCCTTTCTTTTGGGTTTGTTCTGTTTTGGGTAAAACAGAACAACTCGCCTCCACACTCCAGGCACACACATTTAAAGAATTCTTTTAATGAGAACTTGTGAGTGACAAAATTGTATTTTCCTCTTTTGGAAGGAGAGGAAAGTGAAGGACAGGGATGGAAAGAAAAAGGAAGATGGAAAAGAGACAAAGAAATGAAAGGGGAAGCAGGATTGAGGGAGGACGGGGTGGGTAGGAAGGCAGAGGGAGAAGGAGCTGACATGTTTCTAGTAAGTCAGTTATTTCCTATCACCTTCCACTAAGTCAGCTTTAAGTCAATTAGTACCTATGGAAGTCAACAAATTGTCTTCTTTCTCTAGGGTCTTTGAAGATTTCCCCATTAATCCTTTATATTTCACACTATTACTGTGGTGTGTTTAGAATTGAGGACATTTTATTTACTCCATGTGACATCTAGGATGATCTATCCATCGTACAGTTCACATAGTCTTTCTTTGCTGGAAAATTCGTGACTCTTAACACTCCAGGTCTACCCTCCAACTAGTTTCCCTATTGTGATGTTTCAGGGCTTTCTTACCTAGCTCTGTGATTGATGGCGAAGGTGAACACATAGTGTGCAGCTGTGCTATTGCACACTTATTGCCAGTGAACTTTAGTTTTCTAAGATATTCTTGAAGAGACTACGTTGGGTGCTAGAGTCTTACACTGTATCCTACAACTCTAAGCCTCTTAGCTTAATTGGTAACCTCCTTGCTCCTATACCAGATACCAGCAAAGCGGAATGAAACTTGCACTGGCTGAGACAATTCATAGCTCACTCCCATGTCTGTGCGTACTGCTGCATGCACTGCTTTTGGCTCTGTGATGGCTATTCCCAGTTTTCAACTTTACTATATCTGGAATGAACTACAATCCAGAAATGGAAGGCACACTTGTGACCCAGATCTTGAGACTGATAGGCTTTTGTTCCAGATCTTGACAAATGATTACACACACATTTAATTTGGATCTTGAAGCATAGTGGCCATGAATTCTTTGGCCCAGGCATGGTGGTACACAACTTCAATCCCAGGTGACAGAGGTAAGCAGATCTCTGAGTACAAGGCCAGCCTGGAACAGAGCAAGTTCCAAAGTAATTAAAAGCTTAGTTCCAGGCATGGTGGTACACACCTTTAGTCTGGGCCATACCTTATGAGACCTGCATAAGGACAATGGAAGAAAAAAGGCTTCCTTCTCTGCCTGCTTGTATTTACTTGCCAGCACAAGTGTTGGAACCTACATAGTTGGAATCCTGCTTCCCGATTCTAGCTTATACAGAAGACCAGATGAAACACATAGCCTTGTGGGACCCAGCAATTACTAGATTTTTGGATTTCTCTTTCACAGCTGCCCATTATTGAAATTTACTGCAAACTGTTAATCATTCCAATAATTTACCTTAATATACCAAGACATTCCAGATATTCTGCGATTCTAGAGAACCCTCACTAATACAGCTCTTTGGAACTTTTAGGATGCATGCCTCTGCTCCACTTGGTTCTTTTCTGCATAACAATGAGTGGGAAAAGGATAGGAAGAAGGTCCAACTTCTCATCTTCCTTCTACGAGTCTGTGCAACGAGTTACTGTGGCTTACAACAAAAGGCAGCTAGAAGTTTTAAGTTTTCTTGACTAACTTCCTAGTCTTTTCTTCTTTACCTGGGGATGGCATTTCTCAGGCATGCCAAAAGAGCATACCAAATGGTCCGAAGAGGACGCATTCTGAGGTAAAGTAAATCTAGCCAGATGATTGTGAGTCAAGTTTAAACAGATTTCTTCAGCACATTTAAATAGTATTTCTTTGAGGGTTTATAGTGCTGAAAGGTGTTCTGAGTTCCCTAAAGAATTTTATAGTCTCCCATCTTTAATTTTCACTAAGAGACTTTTCCGCATTTTAACTATTTCCCATTTGAATAGTACATATATTGTCTAACACTGGAGTTAGTGAAAATAACAAAACATGGAAAAAGAAAATCATCTTTCAGGCACAATGAAAACTGTCCTTCCCAAACCCATTGTAATGGACTCAGATGGATGGAAGGCACAGTTCAGCTGTGAAGTTTGGAAGTCTCCTTGGTGAATCTCTAGCTCCACAGAAACAAAAATTTAAAAAGAAATGGTAAATTTTAAATAAGCATTGTCTACCATACCTCACAAACTAATAAAAGTTAAGAGGTTCAAATAGTCCTGAGTATTGTGAAGATTCAGTACTATAGGTAGAACATATTTCCATTCATAGTATTGGTTTGTATTATCTTTGTTTGGCTTTGGACATGTTTCAATGTGTAACCTCTTGTGGCCTTGAACTCCCAGTCTTCCTGCATTTGATTTTGAAGTGCTAGACTTACAGGAGAGTTATGGGTGGGTGCTGCACTACCTGCTTTTACTCCAAGCATGGTAACTCATTTACAGTTCATCATTTCTGTCACCTTTGTGAAAAAATGCACACAATAAAAATTGGGGTAAACATTAACAGAAGAAACTGTGCTATAAACCTTTCTTCAAATGCATTAGAACTGCACATGTCCTTGAACCCATTTAAAAGAACACGGTGGCAACAGTTTAAAAAAAAAAAACCAAAAAAAAAAAAAAAAAACCCAAAAACCCAAAAACAAAAACAAAACAAACAAACAAAAAAACCCTACCAGCAAATTCCTATTGCCTGTGAAAAAATTAAGTCAGTCAATCAATGAGGGATTCCAAACAGGGTCTCATACTGCTACTAGAGTCATATCTCCAGCTGTAAAGCAATCATTGGATAAACAATGGGGTAAAAATAGCAGGAGCTTAGTTAGTGGGGGTTGGTGCTGGCTCAACTTGCTCCCTAAGCAATAGAAATTACAGCAAGAGTGAATCCAAAAGATCAGAGGGCAGCATCAGAGGAAGAAACCAGCCTCCATCAGTCTCCCCCTGGAATACATACTCCAAACAAATAAATCTTCCTCAGAGTGTGTGTCCTCAGGGGTACACAGGTCATCCTCTGCCTGGGAGGGCACTGTGCCAAAATGGATTCCTTACCCATGAGCTTTCAAATATCAAATACCAAGAAAACATGGTGAAGAAAATTCAAGAACCA
Organism: Arvicanthis niloticus; assembly: GCF_011762505.2. Lineage (NCBI taxonomy): Eukaryota > Metazoa > Chordata > Mammalia > Rodentia > Muridae > Arvicanthis > Arvicanthis niloticus. The sequence continues at coordinate 60,705,068 of NC_047674.1, read as the reverse complement.
GCTTTGCCTCAGTGAAGGAACTGTAAATATTAATGTAAGAAAGCTGATGACGTGTGTTCAACAGACACTTTGACCTGGTTCTTGATGAGACCTTGTAAACTTATTACCTGGAAGGAAACCAGGCTCAGACATGCAGTGAAGACAGGAGTCCTTCAGAATGTTAGCCTGGATATTGAGAATAGTATTAGGATGATGACATCATCATTGTCATGGCTTCATAAGAGGAAACAATGGATCGGCAAATAGTCACACTCAGTTTGTCCATAATTTCATTTTAAATGCAAACTGTAATGATGAAATTTGTTGTCCCATCATGATCAAACAGATCCCATTATGCTTTTAATTTCCTCACAATGGATGTATGTAATTGAAAAAAATGAAGTTGATTTAGTAGCTTTACCCAGTCACCCAACTAGACACTGTTGGCATTTAGTGGTCTAACACACAATAGTGACCACTTTGGGGTGAAAGCTGGGGTCCTAATAGGCAGCACTCATCAGTACAGAGATAGTAGTGGGGTAGGGTTCATGGGGAGAGCAGGCACACATGATAAAGTGAACACATACATTTAGTCACAGACCTCACTCTTACATCCGTCATGGACTGGCTCTAACACCCTTTTACAGAACTACTCTGGCCCCAAAGTGTTGAGAGCTTCATTTAGCAAACATGTCACCACTATTGAAAAAGGGTTTTGGTCTATTTCGCTTCTTTTTCTTTTTTCTTTTTCAAGTCAATTCTTCCTTAATTCAGTCACTTGCTTGAGATATTTCCCTAACATTCTTTTGTGTTGCTCTTTATCACCAGGATCAGGTAAAGACTCAGTACGTGTAGCCAATGGTGGCTAACCAAACAGCAAGGGGTTAATCTGAACTTATAGAAAACCAGAATTTGGTCTAGATGGACAAACAAGGAACAGGCTTTATTCTTAAAGAAATAAAGTTTTGGCAGCCTGGAAAATAGAAGAAATAGGGTCCACTCAATCAAGGTGGTGTCTGCCAACTGAAATCCTCAGGGTTCTAGAGATAAATACCAGGAGCAAACCTCCCTTGGAGTCTCCTTAGCTAAAATCAGATATTGCCTCTCTTGATTATTATAGGTAACAAAGCCCTATGCTTTCTTTGCTTCTGTAGGCAGGCCGCTTGCAGAGCCTATTCTAAACAACCTTAAAGAACAACACACCCAGAACATCAGTGGACCACTGTCAGAATTCCATTCTACTGATGGACTTTTGCTAAACTCATCTCTGACTTTGTATAGTTAATATCGCTAAGGATGTCAGAATCCAAACACACACATCAAGTCTTCTTTTGATACATTTTTTAATAAAATAAATGAAGAAAAACGGGACGTTTGTTTAGACGTTTCAGTGCAGGAACAGTAGGAAAACCGGAAGAAGCAAATTTTAGAAATTCAAGCATGTGAGGCTCCAAAATTTGCATCAGGACTTGAAACAGATTCTTGCAAATAGACCTCTGTTCAAATTTTCCATGGAACATTATGGAACATGCTCACTTCCCACATGCAAATCTCTGAGACGCGAAGCTATGGGGTCTTACCTATAATGAACAGAATCTCCACTGCAATGTCACTGACCGTTGTGCTCCGAGTTGTGGACAGATCCTCATTGCCAATGAAGCACACGTTATAAGGGACTGTCACAGCAACATAAAACGTTGCCAGCAAAATGAGCCAGTCCCAGCCAGCTTTAAAAGTACTGAAATGCAGCAGGATGAACTTTGACTTTTTTGCATCAGAAACCTTATACTCTGGAAACGCTGGTTTATCTACAAACACGTTCTGTGGATAAAGACACAAAGAAGAGAAGGGATAAAGAAGTATGCAGTTAGAAATGAAGACGGAACAGCTCTAAACACACACTTGAGGAGCCTGGACTATCCACACATTCAACATCAAATACCTTACAAGTGACCTATAAGATGTAACATGAGTCTACTGTCCTGTGCTACTCAACTGTCCTGTGCTACTCAACTGTGCTGGGCTCAACCACAGGGTTCTTTGTCATGCTGGTCCCACAAGATTCCAAGTGAAGTGAAAATCTTGTCACATAGAGAAGATGCAGGCTACTCTAATGTCAGAACCTGTCTGTGATGCTTCTGTACAGAAATAGTAAAATTCAGTAAGAATTTTAGTCATGTACGATTACACCATAGATAATTATGTATAGCACACAATATTGATGTTAGTAATAAACAACTGTTACTGGTTTGTGTGTTTATAATTTGCACGTCTTACTATTATTTCAGAGAGTGTTTGTATGGATTTTAAAAGCTTACTGCTAGCACTTAGTATTATATAAGCTAGAGGCTCACAAATCTTCTGGTAAACTCATTGATGAATGGCACATTGAATGAGTGAACAGCAATGATATTGGCTTGTACAAATAAACACACGTACTCAAGAAGGTCAAAAGAGTGTGTTGGATCTCTTAAAAATGGGGTTACAGGCATTTGTGTGATACCTGACACGGGTAATGAAGACAGAGCTCAGCTCCTCGGTAGGAACAGTATGTGCCCTGAGTCATATTAACCTCTGAGCAATTTCTAGCCTAGACCCGAACTGTTTATTAGCACCGTCTGTATAAGGTTCCTACAACAAAGAAACTACCTTAAATAGCATACTTCTTAGAATGTCTCCTGCTCATTAGTGGACTACAACTAAGCAATGATCATTGTTATGTGCACAGTATTGGGCCGATTGTTTGTGTGTGTCTGTGTGTGTCTGTGTGTGTCTGTGTGTGTCTGTGTGTGTCTATGTGTCTATGTGAGTGTGTGTTGGGTGAATAGTCTAGAGTTTGGTCATTAAAAAATGAAAACACTATTATCTCAAATTTTATTGAAAAGCATCCAGTGGCAAGTGTAATTCTAAAAGTAGTATAACAACAAGGGCATGCTTGTACACTCATTAGTGTAGCACAGTCTGCACATGGGTGGCTTTCAGATAAGAGTCATTACCCAAAGAGCTCTGACCTGGGATTCTGATGAAGTCAGCAAAGATAGCCTCCCTCCACGCAGAAAGTGTAGAGATGACCACATTCTCCTGAAACACAGTCGCTTAATTTTCTGTCAAAATACACTGGGTGGTCCATGCATTTGTACACTGTGGGTGTTGATGTGTCTAATTGGAACCCAAACCTCATTATTTTGATTAATATGCATATATTCTGAAGTAGAGCAGCCATTAAGAAGGAAAGAAGGAAGCAGTTACTTGGGGGTTATTATTTAAGTCATGGAGGAGGAAGACAACATTCACCACACAGGTGATTACACAGAGACTAGCTAGAGTGTCTGATGGCTGATGAAGCACTTTGCTTTGAAAGCAGTCCAAATAGATGAACAATTCCCTCATTGCTATGAGACAAAAAGAGGCTCAACAATAATGTATGTGGAAATTCCACAAGCCTGTGACCAAATACTTAGACTTTGTTTTGGCCTCAATTAATGAGAAACTTTAGAAAGGTAATGAGAACTTGAACAGGAGAAAGTTCTGCATACACAGTGTTTGTAGGTCACAGTGTTGTCTTCTTGTTTCAGTCACTAAGAGGAAGGCAGAGAAATATAGTGTGTTTAGGAAGGCCCAGGGCCATTGGTTTCCTGGGATGTTCATAGACATAGCACTTTGATCTGTTAATTCTGCTCCCTATCTATAAAGATAGGGTTTCCCAATTTAAATGTACCTTCTGCTAGTAAGTCTACTTAGTCTCACAAGTATGTCATACCTATGCTTCACACTGGGTCTCTGCTTCACTTCTAGATGGTTAGTTAGTACCACAGAATTGTTCTTTCAAACTACCTACTTGGTTGGTAGTTGAGGGACAGGTTCCAAAGTGAAAATCTGCCCTAAAACTGTGGTAATGAATTACTCCCTACGTTTGTTGGGTATGTGTTGGGGGAGGGGGTTAAAGCTCATTCATGAGCAGAGAAGAGAGAGTTAGATCCGAAAATACTTATCTTCCCAAGGCTGATAAGGTACATTGAAGTTATCATGGTGTATAAGCTATTTTTTAAGGTTTATTTATTTTGTTTTATGTATATTAATGTCTTATCTGCCTGTATGCCTGTATATGCATACCTGGTACTTGCAGAGGTGACAAGGAGGTACCAAATTCCCTGACAAGGGAAGTACAGGTGATGGAAACCAAACCCAGGTTCTTTTCAAGACTAGCAAATGTTCTTAATTTATGAGCCTCCTTACTAACACTGCCCATGACAGATTGAATTTTAACTTTATATGTAAACACTTACAATCAGCAATTACTGAGATTTACCAGAAGCACTTTATGTTTCTGTCCAGATAGGTACTGCCTCTATTCTTTCATTACAGAGTCTCAGAATGTACATATTGGCACTCATGGGAAGGTGTTTGCTTTGTTTCACACTGATTCCATTAAACTCTGTGATGTGAGACAAAAACTGAGCAACACCTAAACAACTTGAAATGTGTACCGTGTAGACTCATTTTCATAGACTATTTCAAGTGTGTACCTTAAAGTTGTTGTTAGATATATAGCATGGTATTTAAAACAGTTATACTAAGAATACAATACATAGCATGGTAGACTTAACTTTCGAAGCGTCAATAATTCTACCCTCCACACATCATTACACAGTGTGTAATTACACAAAAAGACTGTACTACACCAAACTCTTTAACAAAATCCTCTTGTATCAAACAAATTCTTAAAACCACAAAAATATGCATGTGCATAAAAGTATGCAATCGATGGAAACTGTGGAGAAATGTCACAGTGTTTATAACACTTGAACACATGCAGCTTGTCCATGGAATAAGACAATGTTTAAAATAATAGCAATAGATCTCGAACAACTGTTACTTATTAATTTTGAGGGTCATGCTCTAGGGCTGAGAATACTTTAGTCTATTGATTTTTATCTGATGAATTATCTAAATGAACTTGTTAACTCCAAAACCTAATTAAGAATTTTTCCTAATATTTTAGGAAATAATTTTCTTAATTATAATTTTCTTAATATTTTCCTAATATTAAGAATTGTTTGCAATATTTGTTTGAAACTTGCCTCTGAATCCACAAGAATGGCAGGACAATGTCCTTATCCTGGGCATACCTGACACAGTCTGTCTTTGATGGTTTTATTAATGGGTTCTCTTGCTGGTGATATTTAGTCATGGTTAACATCCCTCTCTCAGACTCCTGAGGGGCTCTTTCCTATGACCTGTATAGGGAACCCCAGACTTGGGTCAAGATAACCTGAGACAAAGTTCTCAGCACAAAGATGTATTTGTCCTAGAGGGACAGAAGTCAGGAATGAGAGACAAAGACAGGGGATAGAGGAAGAGGCAGAAGGGGAAGGAAACAAGGGAAAGAAGAGAAAAGGGGCAAAAGAGAGGGAAAGAGGGTATTTATTCTTGGGGACAAAGGACTGACTGGATAGAGAGGAGAAAGACATGGCCCATAGGCAAAAGGCAGTTTATAAAGGGAAAATCCCATGTTAAGATGAAGTATTCAGTTTTAATTGGCCATGTTATTAGGTGTGCCAAAGGAGGCTTTTGATGGTTGAACTTCAATACTTGGTAGTCAGCCCTCAGAGGAGGAATTAGCTATATAAGGGAATATACCTTGGGGGTAGCTTTAGGAATCTAACAGATTTTAGCAAGGCAGAGGGGATAAGAGAGAAAGACAAGGCCTGCCAGAGCCATGTTTACCTTGCTCAGGCTGGCTAGAGTTCCTTCAACATAAATTTCTGCTGGACAGACTTCTCATTTGAGTAAGCAATCAAAAAATCAAAAGGAATTAAAGTCTTTTTTCTAGCAACTTCCAGGCAAACTTAGAGCTTAAGTTAAAGGTATTTCACACCACCCTCAAACTGGGACACAAGCCTAAAAAGTTTTATTGCCTGTCATTGCAGGATAGAATCAGCTCTGGGAAAACCTGCTAAAGAACAAGATAGTGATTTGAAGAATAAAGTTAAGTTAGATTCTTTTTGTGTGCATCCATTACTGCAGCTCAGATTCCCCAAAGAGCATTTTGGCTGTAAGTTCATGGCCTCTTCTGTCCTTCCTCCTCTCTTCCTGCTGTCTGATCATTAGCTTCTCTCTATCCTGCTGGAAAGGGCGCAGTGACTGAGGCCAGTGCGGACCACACCTGGCTTCTGAAGTTAGGGCCTCTGTGACATCATTGTCTCTGAGCTGACTAGGCATTCTTAATACTACCCTTCGTCTGAGGTTTATACTTCTAAAGTGAAAAACGGCAATTAAGTAAGTCGCTAAGGAATGGAAGTTATGAGTTTTTTAAAACAGATTTTAAAGTAATACATTATAGTTTGTTAATCTAGAGGGGAAAACAGCAAGGCTCAACAACTAAAGTGTAAGCTCCTGAGACATGTAATGACTATTACCTAAGTGCTTCTCAACTGAAGCAAGAAGATGGTGTGTACTTTTGACATAACCAAATTTCTACATGTACGTCACACACACATGCACACACACACACACACACACACACACACACACACACACACACACACAAAACTGTCATACTAAATTAGGACGAAAGCCCAAACCACCACCCTCCACCAACTGTGTTTGACTCTCCACAGGAGTGAATGTCAGAGCAACCAAGGCTCGATGAATAATCTTGGGAGCATGAGTGGACCAGAACACCAACTGTGACTTCCAGAAAGCACGGTATAGTCAAACCCCATTCTCCACATGCTCAAATAGCCCCCACACTGTGTGTTTATACACTTTTCCTTGTTCACCATAAGCACAGAAATTGATACTTTGCACGCCTGAAGGAAGGCTTGTTTCGTCAAGACATTGGGTCTAAGGAAAGGTAATCGTGTGCTGAATGAGTAAAAGAAGGTTGGAAAGACCCCGTGTCCTCAGTTCCCAGGACAACTGGATCAATCCTGAAGTTCCTAAGGATTTCTACTTGCAGGATGTGACTGTTTCTGTTTCCTGTGGCAAGTTAGACTGAGAGTTTAGTCTTCGACCCATAGTGATCCTTAGTAAGTAGCCTCTACTTTAATTCACTAAAAGTGAAACTTTTTGCACAACCTAATTAGGGTACCTTGTGACTTCCAGTTAATGCTCTATTGTCTTATAGTTGCAACTGTTGTGTATAGAACATGACGGTTTAAATGGAGTGATTACTTTTATTGGCTTATGGTTGCCCTGATTAAAGGAACTAAAGGGAATGAGAAGAAGTGTGACATTGACACTGAAATTAAATGTAAAAAGTTGTAACTAACCGACAATAGCTGTAATCAGGACCTATGACACTGTCGTGTTTCTCAAAACATAGAGTCTGTCTGCTGTGGCATTCTCCAGTACAACAGAGCACTTACCACAACAGCACTGTAATCTTTGTGCTGCGTGAGCACGACTGCACACTTTTTACAGAAATAGTTCGTACTGCTGACGTTTCCAGGTCTGTCTTTTACATGCAGATGCAAGCCGAAGTGGGAAAAAGAAAGCTAAGAAATTCAATAAAGGAGTAGTTGGAACCATTTTTTTTTAGTGGATCAAGCATTGCTCTCTAGGGGAGACTAGTGTCCACAATGTATACACACGCCACCTACATTATTTATTTTCAATTTGTTCTTTTCTCTTCTTTGCAGGTGTCCTGAGATGTGATAAAGAACGGCTCGGCTCCGTCTCCGCGCTGAATCAAAGTGGCTCCCTGCCCTTGATCTTCCTTTGGCTCTGTCTGGAGGGAAATAAGACTCATAAGACACCAAAGAATGCAACATCTCAACTCAGGAATGCCAAGTTCTCACAGGTCATGCAGAAGAAGAACATTCAATATTTTATGTATTTTCAAACACTTAAAATTACGTGCTGGCTTTAGATGACATTTAATTTACTTTTAGATCGACATAATTTACTTGCCTTTCATCACTCCACTAACTGTATTGTTACTTAAACATCAAAGTAAAATATGCCTGAGAAGAGAAGGATGGTGAGAGATGCAGCAAGCACAGGGCTCTGCCTCCACTCTGCTCTTTCACATGCTTACTGCTAACTCTACTTAACACTTAGAAAAGCACTTTTTCCTAGACAATGCAAATGTAAAAGCCACATTTATAGTTCTTTTGGTGTCAGTAGAAAGTTTATATAGTAAAACTCTTTACACGTTTTTCTAGTTAGCATTAGTTGTCAACTTGACACAGCTTTGTGAATTTTACTATCTCTCCATTGTGAATTAAAAAAAATTCCTTGAGAAATCATACTACTTATTTTGATCACATTCATCCCCAAGGAATCCCTTTAACTCCTATAGTTTGTCGCCATCTCCCTAAGCCCTCTAATTTTGTGTTTTCTTTTATTTGTTTTATTTAATAAACCAGAGACTTCAATTTGTGGTGTTAGTTGTATTAAGCATTTCATCTCAATTGGGCCTTTCTACTTCATCTTTTATCATTCAGTTCCTAGATAAAAGACACACAACTATTATAATAAGCCTTCAACACACGAGCGCTGGGCAGATGTCTGTCCTCTAAACAATTAAAATCTACTTCTCCATCAATAACCCTAATTTATAACTTTCCATGTTCCATCTGGGCAGCTTTTAAATCCAATTGACCAGCCTTCATGGCCATTATTTCAAGAATCCTACTCATGTCATCTTGTCCTCTCTCCATCTTCTCTCCCTTCTCTGGCTCCAATCCTGGGAATGAAAAATTCCACCTATCTCTCTTCTGTTCAGCTATAGATTGATGGCGTCTTTATTTAAACAATAATTTAAAATTAAGGAGTAATGTCATATTGTGCATGCATATTCTCTTGTCCCTATGGACAACAAGGTCTTTGAGGCCAGTATTTAGCATTACAATACATATCAAAAGACCAAACCTCAACAAATATTAACAGTTGTTCATATACTTCTAGGTGTGGGACCATTCACTGGAATATGGTCAACCTATCAGGAACCATAAAGGAGCCTCTCCCAAGTCTTGGACCAAGTAAAAATAAAGATTTTTGAAACAGCAAATGGAGAGAGAGAGAGAGAGAGAGAGAGAGAGAGAGAGAGAGAGAGAGAGAGAAATAGAGAGAGAAATAGAGAGAGAAATAGAGAAAGAGAAAATACTGACTTTTCCTTCTCCCTGGAGCTAACAATACCCATAGTTCCTTAACTAGGAGTGAAGGCTCATGAACTGCTTCCTGTTCTATGTGAGAGTGTTGACTGGCTTTATCTGTGCAGGTTTCATGCAGGCAGCCATTGCCGCCGAGAGATTGTGAGTATAATGGTCCCATCATACCCAGAAGACACTGCTTTACTATGGTCCTCCCTCATCTCCATTTCTTATAGTCTTTCAGCTTTAACTTCTGTCCCTTCTTCATTGATGGCCCTTTAACTTTGGGAGTAGCAATGATATCTGGTTTGTGGCTGAACGCTACTTAGATGTATTCTAGGCAATTTGAGAAATTGTGAGTTTCTGCATCAAACACTGTCCAGTGCACAAAGAAATGTCTCTGGTGAGGTGTGAGAGAGGCACTAATCTATAGTTAGAGAGATAAGAACTTTGAGGACAGTTTAATTCTGCATTCTAAATGGGCCAAAATAATAAATAGTATTAGGTGCCCCCTGGGGACCCAGAGCTTCTCAACTATGTGTCCTTTACCAGATTTTCAACATTAAGCATGTGTTTCATTCTCAGAAGCAGGTTTAGATCCAATACGAATGTGGTTGGTTCCCCTATGACATTCATGTCTCTCTTGGATGCATGGGTATATCCTGCCACCCTGGTTGTCATTGTAGTTCACAGGGTTCACAGCTGGGTAAGACAATTGATGACTTGCATAGCCTGCATAGCAGTACCATATAGCCTAGCATACGAGGCAGCAGGAAGGAAGCTTCATGGAGAGTATCAACTTGGTTAGTTTAATTTCTTCGCGTTCAAACAAATAATCATTTCTTGTCATATTTATGGCTGGAATTTCACTACTTGATTTTTTTTTTTTATGTAGTAAAATTTAAAACTCTTATGCTATCAAACTTATCAATTTACTTGTTTTTGCTGACTAGGCATTATCTTTTGAAGAGCCAAAATCTTTTCACAAAAAATTATTTTTAAAAATCTATGCATGTTTCTTCTGATATTTGTCTTTTTGCTCTAGAACTTGAATTTTTTAAAAATAAAATATAATATATGACTATAAATTCAAATAACTACCAGAAGATTAAAACCCACAAAAGGAAAATACTTCAGATCAGTTCTTCATGTGTTAACATGCATCTTACATGTCCCATTTACTATTGTTAGTAAGAGTAACTTCAGTGTAATTCAATGTACAAACAACCTGAGTTTTGGGACAGTGTCTACAGAAATTTGGCAAGACCAGCATGTGTCTTATAAAATGTTAGTTGGTTGCAAAACACTAAGCATACTTATAGTGCTATTAAGAAATCAACCTGAGTGCACACTTATAAGAGTCAGTTAGCTGGTTATCTTCTTATAAAGAAATCTAATTATTAGCTGAGATTTTTTCCAAATCCAACATCAATAATTTCATCATCTTAAGAAAGGTCCTCAAAGGAAAATGTTAAAGAAACATGTTTGTCTTAGTCTTGGCTCTAATTGGAAGCAAAATATATCCTCTGAAATCTGTCATTACAACTAAAGCCTTCACCCAAGCCTGGCTGGGAAAACCACTCCATTTATAGAACCTAAAATCTTCCTGCTTAAAATGGTTCTGAGTTTTGGTTCCTGACCAAAGAAACAAGCAAAACTCAAAATAAAAATACATTACAATGCAGCTTATTCTTCTTTAATAATATATGTACAGAATATTTTTAGAGATATTTATAACATATACATGTGAACATATGAGTAGACACCTACATAAATAATATGTGTATACTTGTACCAATAACTGCAAGGAAGTCAAATATCCATAAATAATTGTTAGGAATTACAATCCAGACATGACAGAGTGTCATAGTCCCAACTGACTGGATTTATGTGAATTAAACATAAAATGAAAGAAACAGTACCTGTCTGTAACTACAGAAATATCTCATGAACACAGATTTTAGAATACAAGCAATAGAACATTCACACACATCATGGCAAGACTTGTTTGTGTTTATGTAGATTCAAAACTAAAGTGTAGTGTTGAATAAAATGTAAGCAGTGTATGCTACCACAATGACAGAAAAGTGCGAAAGTGGCTGGCATATTACAACACTTAAGTAGTACGTGTCGATGTAGTAGAGTTACTGTACAGAACGGATGTGGGGGTGTATGCTGCTTTGAAAAAATAGTCTATGGGACATATACTTTGCATTTTAATTTTGAAGTCTTCTGCAACAAAGCCCACCAAGAATTGAATAACCACCCAGCCACACAGTGTTTGAATACAAACTGTGATAGTCTTGGACAGAAAAAGCTCAGTGTGTGTCTGAGGACACAAAGGAAATCAGAAAAATACAGGAAGTCAGGAGGAAGGTAAACGCCTGTCGGTCACCTGGGGCCTTTGCAGCTTTATTGGAATCTACTTCCTGGCACTCAGTCATCGGTTCTTGACCTTCAGGTCCAGCAACCCTTTCGCAGAGGTCTTCTAAGACCCTAAACCATTGGTTTAAGTATTAGTAAGGCACAGATTTAGCTCGCCTACAGACGCACATGGGCACAGACAATATTTTGACCTTCAGTGTTTCTTCATAAGAGGCTTCCTTTTGAATGCAGAATGTCTTCTCTCTAGGAAGATGAGAGAGGAAATAGATGGAAAAAGGACTCTTCCAGGACAGGAAGCCAGAGAGAGCACACTTCACTTTCACTTATGCCCTCCTAGCCATTGTGCAGTGGTTTTCAACTTCCCTGATGCTGCACCACTTTAGTCCAGTCAGTTGGGACTATGACACTCTGCCATGGCTGGACTGCAATTCATAACAATTATTTATTTTGACTTCCTTGCAATTATTTGCAACAGTTCCTCACACATATTTGCAGTGACCCTCACCCATAGAATTATTTCAGTTACTACGTCATAACTGTAACTTTTTTTACTGTTATAAATTTTAATGTAAATCTCTGTGCTTTCAGATGGCCTTAGGTGTGTGATCCCTGAGAAAAGGTCCTTTGATTCCCAAAGTGATTTCAACCCACAGGTTGGGAAATGCTGTTCTAGATTATATGAATATTAAGATATAGTACCCAAGTGAGGAGGAGGAAGAAAGACTGCACCATTCACATTTCTTACCATCCATCTTTTTCAGACATTTTAAAGGCCCATGGTATGAAACTTGAAGGTAAGAGATAATTCTTCTCTGGTTATTCTTCAGTGGTGGGAGTGAGAGGGCAGGAGTAAGGTCGCACAACACTTACGCTGAGCTCCAAATTCTAATGATCCTGTTTCTAGCACCTGACTGCTGAGGTTACTGTTGTGTTTCATCACACCAAGCTCAGGAACAAATAAGTCTATTAACAACTCTCTGAGAACAATTCTGAAAACAAGTGGTGTCCAGATTAGATAAGTAAGATACAACAGAAAAACCAATGTACCAATATTTTTACATATGCAGAGAAGACCCTAAATAAACCATATGCAAATTGAATATAAAATTTAATCTATAATTATATCATACTCATTCAGGTTTGTGACCAGAATGGTCTCACCTCAGAGAACCTTTATATATTATCATGCATATTTAAATACAGGGTCACATGATCATTTCACTAAATATGGTTGTGGAACTTAATAAATATTCCTTTAAAAAGGCCTGACAACTAACAAATACAGCAAGAAATCTACTAGTCAAGATATATATATATATACATATATATATGTATATATATATATCTTGTTTATTATATATATATATATTATAAATTTACTAATTTACTAATTTACTAATGAGAAAAATAAAGAGTGAAATGAAAAATAAGTCATTATGGAAAAATCACAAATATATAAAAATTTAAGATAAAGAATGCTGGGTGCCCCCCATATGAACCTTCATGCATTTCCTCCTATATTTTTCTGCATTTATTCACTATGAACTGCATTGTGGTAGGATAGTTGTGGATGTTAGTTCCTAGAATATTAAAATAATACATTTTTTACCAAAGCTATAAATATCAATGATGTGAAACAGGAAATGAATTCTCTAAAGCTATTGCCCAGGTATAACTACACATTGTGATGATTTCTGTTCATTTTTCTTGAACTTTTTCTTTTTGTTTTTGAATCTCTGACCTCATATAATATAACCAACATGGGAACAATCAGAGATCACAAGGTATAAAGGCAGTTTATGAGGAAAATAAGTCATACCAGACAAGAAGTACAAGACTGAATTCATTCAATATAAATTTCATAGTTTTAGTTCTTCATTGTTGAAATGCTGAATGAGCATTGGCCCACCCAGTAACCCTGCATTTGTGAAGGGGAGAGAAAGATTGGGACTGGGGCTGGAGGGGCAGTTCAGTGGTTATGGAAAGAAGACTCAGTATTAAAGAGTGTTTGTTGCTCCTCCACAGGACCCGCATTCGATTCCCAGCAACCAGGGAGGCACTCATAACCTCCTGGAAGTCCAGCTCTGTGGCAGCCAACATCCTTTCTGGCTTCTGAATGCACTACACATATGGGCAAATACAAATAGAGACATGCATACTACACTTAAATAAACAATAAATATTTTTTAAAAAATATAAACAGAAATCCAGTAGCAGTTGGTAAAGCCATGAAACCTGCTAAACCTCTCTGCCTAGATGAGCTAAAGGATAAAATAACAGGAGGGCACAGTTGTCATTCTGCTTGTCCACATTCCTCATCCCTTAGCTCTCAGTCCAATCTGAGCTAAGTAGAAGAGCATCACCTTGAAAAGGGCAACATTTCTCTTCTAGAATATCCTGGATTCAATATCCAGTGCACATGAGAGTGTTAGAGGTATGTCATGGAAGATGTGCTGGACCAAAATAAAAAAAATCAAATAAAAGATGCCTAAGGTGACTCAGTTTCAGCTGGTGGTGAGTGAATGTAGACTCAGTAAATAATCTTTTATTCCATTGCAGTCTAACCTGGTCCTCCATCCAGGCTCCCAAGAGCTCTCTCCACAAGTCCCTGTGGTTCCCACTGATATGTACCATAGAATCCCATCTTAGCTCGTGCTCTCTGTGCAGATACACAGACAACTAGTGTTCGAGTGGGAATGTAGAGTATGCTAGTTACTGTCTGGACTGTGGCATAGAGAATATGCTCCAGAAAAATGTACCACCACAGAGATGACCAGGAGGAAAAAAAAATGCAGGAGGGACTTGACAATGGGACTAGTCTAATTGAAGTGGCTAAGGAAAGGCAAATTGTTATCTTCCGTATTTTAAAAGTTAAAATTCTGTGCTATTTCTGCTACCTGAAATACATCACTAAGGAATAATTCCTGGGGAGTTATGTGAGGTATGGATTTTATAATTCTTGATATATGAAGATTTTAACAGTATTGAAAATTGTTACTCTGATAATGTCACAAAATCTATATGTGAAAATTTAAAAAAAATCATGTCATAATGCATCTGGCCAACTTTTTCTTACTACTATGTGCCAGCAACTCTAAACAGAGAAAGGATGGCCATGGTTACTACTGGATTTTGATAATGTGTGCAAACTTCAAAGTGTGATGTGTGTTACAAATTACACAATGGGAGACAGCATTTCTCTCATCTGGCATACGCTTCTGAATACGCAAAAACTTTTAAAACTGCATATGAAGAAAGTAAACACAATTGGAAAATAAGCAAGAGACCTGAGCCCTGTACACAGGCTTGGAGTATGAATCTGGAGAGCACAAGAAGACATCAACTCACATCTGCTGCAGGAGCTGGAGGAGCGCAGACTGTATCATCCCCACTCAAGCCTGCGTCTGTGCTGCATTGCCACTGTAATGTTAAGTCTAGGGAATGGCTTGGTCATTTTTAAACATTATTTGTATTTCATTTTGCTGCTGTCATACATGAATGCAATTTATTGTTAATGTATTCACCCATTCCCTTCTGTTAGCCTCATTCTACCTCTGCACAGCCTCTTCCCATGTAGTCAACGCCTACACTGCCATGTTTTATTTGGGGATACAAGCCCTCTGCAAGAAGCCATAGTTGCTGTTCATGATTACATCGCCATATTCATCAGACAAAAGTTTTGTTGGAACTATCCCCATCTGTCATCCTTTACAAATAAACCTTAAGCACGATTTCCATACAAACCGGCAATTGTATCACTGGGAACTTATCCTAGAGAAATAAAGGCGTGTGTTATACTCTTCAAAAACTTGAAATAGCTGCAATATCCCTCACCTGGGATTGGTACAACAAGCTTGCACAGCCACATCAAAGTGCACAAGAGAGGCAAACTCTTGAGTCAGACAATACTAGAGATGGGTTTTTAGTGAACAAAGTCCCTAAAAGCAATCACAAAAGGTTACATTTTGTCAAACTTCTGTAAGGTAGGAGGTGGAGAGCCTGCTGGGAGTCAGAGGGAGACCAGAGGGTTTGTCTATCAAAGGTAGCAAGTAGGGGATAAACACAAACAGGAAGTGAATAACTGAATGAATTAGGCAAATAAAATGAGTCTCCAGTGTGGGCTGTGCTTGCTCCCAATGAAGGGGAGGGGAAGGACAGCTCGGGGTTGTCGGTTTAAAAGAGGTCGTCTGTGTCTGCATGGCCCTTGGTTTCATCATCAACACACACACCCCGACACACACAAACGCGCACACACAAAGTCAACATAATTAAATAAAAAATATATAAAAAAAAACAATTACCAATTAAGAAAAACGTCAATGTTCTGAAACATCAAAATAGTTGGGAATTTTTTGCTTGTTTCTTTTTTATGTGGCGTGGCTGTACATGCCTCTAATCCTAACATTCAGGCTGTAGAGGCAGAAAGGTGAGCAAGCAGCTCAAGACCAGCCTCCTCTACAGTGAAACTCTTTCTCAAAAATAACCTTTGTATTTGATGTGAGTTTTGTTTTAATATTAGTGGCATCCAGCTGTGGTGGCTCACTCTTATATGTCATGCCAGCATGTAAAAGAAGCAAGAGATTTGCTTTGAGCTTTTAGGCCAGCCTGGGTAATCATGTAAGGCTCTGTATCAATAATAATAATAATAATGATAATGATGATGATGATGATGCAAGAAAGAAAGAAAAGAAAAGGAAGAGGAAGACTTTGTGCTGGTGCAGCTCCTAAAGCTGCACACATGACTGACCTGCTGTCTAGTTCTTGACAAAACACAGTTAATTACATAACTGTCAGCCACTGAGAGAATTGGGCAAAGCTGCCTGACTGTACTGTCCCTAAATCTTCCTGGGAGCATGCACTTACACTTCCCAGTGAGACTGTGTTCGGTGTTAGTTTATCTTATGAGGGCTGTTTTGTGAGTTCCTTTTAATTGCTTTCAACCTTGAGGAACCCAAGCAATACAAAAGCCTGAGACTGGTTTTTCATGTGCAGTGGTGCTGGCTCCAAGTACAAGTTTGTGGTAGCTTGATAGAGGTCGTCCCCAGAGCACTTTAATCTCTCAGCTCTTATTAAAAAAAAAAGTCACAGTGAATTGGTCTTAAATAATCAACTCCAAGTTTAGAAATCAATACCACTGTCTCATGCTATAAAAAATATCACAAAGATTTGCATTTATATATGAACATGGCAAATGTGTATATTTTGTATGTATCACCCATGTGCCACGTGTGACATGCAGATGTTTTATTATTATTTTTCTCTTTTTTTCCAGAATATGTTTAATTATTTTTGAAACAAACTTTAGCAGAGGAAGAAATTTACAAACTCCAGTTAAATTTCCTTCACAGTTTCTGAGATTATAAGATTACAATTAATAATATTGATAAGTAGTGTTCTATATCCATTAGCTCACTTCCTTTTTATAATAACCCTGGCAATTAAAGTTGGGAGCCTTTACCAGTGAGGAAATTGCAGGTCAGTGGGCTGAGAGATGACAGAGGTGCTGGTTAGTGAACAAAATGATGGACTGGGTATTAGGACTATCTTGCACCTCACGGGTACAAATTGGCATAATTATGCTCTAATTGTATTTTGAGAGAAAAGTTTTATTTTAACAGGAAGGGTGATATGTAGGAGGAGCTAAGGTGAGAGGGGTACCAAGAGGAAGAGAAGGAATAAGGAGAAGAGGAGAAGAAGGAGAGGAGAAGCTAGGTGATGAGAGAGAGAAAGAGAGCGAAAGAGGGGGGGATATGGAGGCAATTGTTCACGTGTCTTCACCAGTCAAAGATAGTTGATATATCTAGGCTGGGTATTAGGTTACACTTTTGATTGAGCATTATGAAACTTATAAAGCCTTTGATTAACATTTTTAAAACGTGTAGAGAAGCAAGAAGAGGGAGGGGGCATGGGATAGGGGTTTTCTGGAGGGGGAATGGGGAAAAGGGATGGCATCTGAAATGTAAATAAAATATCCAATAAAAAATAAGTGATGAAACAAAAAAATATGTCTAGCTATACAGTTTGTATGACTGGGGTAGAACTGATGTTGGAACTGTATCTCTCTAGATGAATCATCTTTTATATGAAAGTAAAGGCTTTCTGTATATATTTATCTCCAGAGAATAAATCCAAAAATATTACTTTGAATCTTGACAGAGAAGGCTGAATTTTCTTTCAGAGAGAATGATACTCTGTTCCCACAGATGTAGTATGGGAGGGAACACCAGGAAAAGTGCAAAAGCTCTGGAAATGGTCCTCTCTTTGTGTGTGTATGTGTTTTCTTTTTTAAAAAATTGGATATTTTATTTATTTGCTTTTCAGATGTCATCCCCTTTCCCCATTTTCCCTCCTTACAAACCCCCTACCCCATGCCCCCTCCTCCTTTTTGCTTTTATACCATTTTAGTTACATGCAAGTATTAAGGTCAGTTCTAGGTTGAGGAACTAGCAATACAATAGATGCAAATAGTCAAAGAACAAGCAGGACAATAAACACAAATAGTCAAAGAACAAGCAGGACAATAAACATAAATAGTCAAAGAACAAGCAAGGCAATAAACAAAGTTCCGTGAACCCTCCTGTTATCACTGTTTCTAAGGACATATCAGAATGACCAAAATATCTGGGCCTACTTCCCTGTCCTAGCCCAAAGTCACTTTCATGTCTGAAGCCTACTTCCTTGTTCTAGTCTAAAATTTAGATTCCTGTCTGAAATTACTTCTTTGTTCTCGCCTAATATTTAGATTCCTGCCTGAAATTACTTTTTTTTTTCTAGCCTAATGTCAGATTCCTGCCTGAAACCTACTTCCTTTTCCTTGGCTAATGTTATATTCCTGCCAAGTATTAATTTTCTAATATTTGAAAGAGACTAACTATCCACAAGTGTGTTAACTTTTATCTCAGGTAAATAGCTGTGTGTGGCATCTGTCATTTAAACTTCTGAGGGTTTTTATGAGTCTGACAGGAGCTTCTTTTGACAAATACACCAGCACCTAGAGTGAGTTTTCAAGAAGCCATGCATATGGTTTAATTATATATCCAGGACACATGTTATATCCTGGATATATAATTAAATAATTAAATTAATATATTTAATTATTTAATTATTTAATTATTGATATAATTAAATAATTATGGAGGCTATATTGTCACTTTTGAAGGAAAGTTATAAAACATAATCTAAATGTAGAATCAACAAAACTCTGATATCAGAGTCTTCTGTGAGTGAGGTAGATATTTCTCTATTTCTGTATATTGAAGAGCCTGGACCAAACCAGGGTTTGGTCCACCTAACCTCTCCTAAACTGATCATCTTGGAATATTTCAAATATCAACTTAAAAATCTGAAGAAGGTGAGAAGAAACAGAAAATTGTGGGATGTGGTTTGTCTGCCAGCCTCACAGAAAATGGAGGCTGAACTGATAGTGTTTAAAACTGCTTGCTACAGACAGCTTAGCTTAGGGATAAAGATGGGGACTTCATGACGGGAACACAGGACTCCATAATCAGGCTCCTCAGCCATGCAGAGGATTTATTGAATGTAATTGTTCTCTGAGAAGAATTTGACTAAAGGAAGCTAGGAAGAAGTTTTTATACATGAACTGGGTAAAATATGGAAATAGAATTGCTTTAGAATTCAGAGACTGGACCTCAGCTTTCTTGTGAATAGAAGGCATATTGCTGAGTTAGATGAACTCAGGAGAACACTGGGGTACCACTATATTCTCCTTTTCCTTGAGAATGGGAAGCAAAAGGGTCTTTCATAGTTTTTAAATGCAGCATCCAAGCTGGAAATAACTAAAATAAGATGAGCTAATACTCATAATTTAATTTTAAAGAATTAGCCATTATGATAAATTCTTGGCATGAAGAAAAATATAGTTTAAATAGACACACAAAGCAATGAATTTCTTTTGTACAACCTAAAAATGCTTAATTGTGAAGTGGATCTGAAGAGCTATTCAGTTCACTGCTTCTTAGTGTGCACTTATCTTCTCCAATGTTGAAATGATATTGATCATAGAACAAGGAAACTGATGCCATGATGTCATTGTGATCATAAGAGACCGTTCACTTGGCTTAAAAACTTTCATAATACAGTCCCGATTGACCTTAGAGGCACAATCCTCCTACCACAGGCTCCCCTTCTTATGATTGGAAAATACAATAGCATACATTGTCACATAATACAGAAAACCTTAACACTAAAAGACAGTAAAGTTGGACATTGTTAATATATGAACAGAATCATCAGCTCTTTGGGAATTTTTTTAAATGACTTCTTCCCATCCTTGCAAATTAAAATGCTTAATATTTAAAATAAAAACAAGATATCCATAGGTTAAGAGAGAAGAGGTGTCTGAAACATTTTTTAAAATTATACTAATTATTAGTAGTACTGTTATGGTTGAGAAACTGTGTCACTGTGAAATCCAATTCAGTGAAATCCAATTTGAATTCACGATCTTCCTAGTTTACCCTCCTGATTTCTATGGTTATAGGGATAAACTAGCATGATGAGCCTTTCAAGCTTTTTATTTTTTCTTAAATGTATTTTTTCATAATGCTAGTTAAATCACAATGTCAGAAAATATTGTAGAAATGCTGATATTTTGATGAAAAATTCTGGGTACATTCAAGCAAAGTTCAAGAAAAATACATGCATATATACATACATACTTACATACATGTGTACATACATAATTAGATTGAGGCTAAGATAATTATTATTTATTAATGATTTATTGGTGGTTATATGTACATATGTGACCAGACAACTGATAAAACTCATGTGTTTCACATGCTTCTTCCCGTTGGCAGTGACTCACACTGACCTGGTGCTGTGGGTAAGCCCATTTCCAGCACACACAGAGTAAATATTTTTGTGTAAATTTTAATAGAAAGCTATAATCTACACATTAGAGAAAAGGAGACATTTGTTTCTCTGAGGCTGGTTAACACACTTAACACATTTTTCTTTTTTTTCAAGTTTTCTTTTATTGAAAATAGTTTTTCTCATATATTCTGATTATGGTTTTCCTACCACCAACTCCTCCATGACCCTCCCAACCTCTTTTTCCATTGGAATACACATCTTTTGTGTCTTTTCTTAGGAAAAAACCAAAGCATCTAAATAATGAAATAAAATAAAAACAAAAAGACAAACAAACAAAAGAGCTAGAGAAAAAGCACAAGAAACACATATAAACACAGAGACACACAAGAATCTCATAAAAACAGAAAACTGGAGAACTTTATACAGCCAAGGAACCTTTAAGGTAAAAAGCAAAATAAAAGAAACAAAATAAAATAAAACAGCCCTGACAAAACAGTATGAGACAAAGAACCTCCAAAGGTGCCTTTGAGTTCATGTTGTGTTGGACAGAGACTGCTGGGCATGTGATACACCCTTAAGGGTGCTTTGTATCCCCAGTGAGACTCCACTGGAGGAAGAAGGTTTTCATTTGAAAGTCGTTACCAGTTGGAAAGAGCTTCTGAGTTAGAAATAGAAGCCTATATCCGCTTCTCTTCTCTCTGTTAGGATCACACATGATGAAGACCCATAGAGTCCCTGTGCATTCTGCCACAGCTTCTGTGAGTTTATCTGTATGCCAGTCTTATTGCCTTTAGAAGGCTGTGTTTACTTGTTGTCTCTAATAATCTTTCCACTTCCACAAGGTTCCCTGAGGCCCCTGGATGGAGGTGGGAGGAATTGGATAAAGACATTCCATTTAGGCCTGATATTCCAAGTTCTCACTCTTTCTGCTTATTGTCTGACTATGGGTGTCTGGATTTGTTTCCATCTACTGCAGGAGGAAGCTCTTCTGATGATGGCTGAGCAAGGGTCTGCTCTATGAGTACAGCAGGATGTCCTTACCACTTATTTTATTGTTACATTCCTTTAGCAGAAAAGCAATATTTGGTTTTCTCCTAGGTCCCTGGGTTATCTAGTGTCAAATTCTTACATCATCTGAGAAGTATTCGGGATGGGTTCCTTCTCATTCAGTGGACTATAAATGCAGTCAGATATTGGTTGGTTACTAGACTAGACACAGAAGGGACATACCTCAAAATAATAGAGGTGATTTATAGCAAGCCTACCGCCAACAGCACTCTAAACGGAAAGAAAATAAAAACATTCCCACTAAAATATGGGACCAGAGAAAGGTCCACTGTCTCTAAATCTATTCAATATAGTAACGGAAGTCTTAGCTAGAGCAAGGAGGCCATTAACAGAGACCAGATGGATGCAAATGGGAAGAGGAAGAGACGAAGTAACTTTATTTGCAGATAATATGATTGTTTACACATATCATCCCAAAAATTCTACCAGAAAACTTCTACCCCTGACAAACACTTTCAGCAAAGTAAGTGGGTACAAAATTAATCCTCTGAAGTCAGAAACCCTCCTATATACAAATGGTAAATAGACTGGGAGGAAAATCAAAGAAAACAACAGCTCAAAAATAATCTTGGCGTAATGGTAAACAAGCAATTGAAAAAACGTATTTGATAAAAATTTTGAGACAATGAAGAAGATAACAGAAGACTCTCATGCTCATGTATTGGTGGAACTAATATAGTAAAAATACTCATTTTGTTAAAATCAAGCTCCAAATTCAATGTGATCCCCATCAAAACTCCAACATAATGCTTCATGGACATAGAATTTTCTACTTGTAAGCATTTGATTCCACATTTCATTTATTTATATGGCTAAATAAAATGCTAGTATTCAAATTCAAATTCTACATGTTCAAATACATTCATCTGTTAATGGACATCTAGGATTGCTTATTTATTTATTTATTTATTTATCTATCTATTGTTTTTCAAATGAAAGCAATGCTTAATGCTATCTAGGGCAAACACATGGGAACTTGGTCTATTAGAAAATAGATCTAAATTTAATGTCAGAAGTTTAGTTTACAGAGGTGAAGTTTATGTAAAAAATATTAGTAGCATTAAAAATGCACAGTTTAGGTATTTTCAGAAGGAATAATCACACAAATCTTCTCCCTTCCTGAATGACTGGGGGTACTTGGAGTGTATTTGGAAGTGAAGAGTTTAGAGCCCAAGGACTTAATCACATTGGAGTAGACCTGATTTTGTTATATCAGAAAATCCATTTTAAACTTCTCTTAAAATTCTTCCAGGTCAGCATGTACTGACCTAGTAGTGTTGTCAACATCACGTGGGTAGAAATGTTGACTATTAAAAAAAAAAAAAAACTCAAACAAAATTTCCCTACAGTATTAGAAAATAAAATACTTAAGTTTTTACAATCCCTCCTGACATACACAGGAGTCAGCCTGCAGAGAATCAGTTGTTGCTCAGTATGAGTCTGTTAGATGAGGCTGTCCTTCAGGGAGGCTGCAGGAGCTACCACTTTAAACGCCAACTCTGCACTGGAGAAGGTGACATTTTAAAGAAAGAATAGGAAAAACATTCTGATGAAATTTAAGCACTGGCATGTGACTCAACAAACCCAGTCACATCACCAATATACAATTATGCTCTGTAGCTGCTGCATTAGAGGTGAACAAATTGGAAGAAATGACAGCTTTTCTCCGGTAAAATGTTTCTAATAAATCCTGTCTACTGGTACTAGGTGGAGCCAAAACAAAGCATAAAACTCTACTATCAGTTGTTAATATTTAAAAAAAAAATTCAGAAACTTGCTATTGCCTGTTTTAACCTTAAATTATTATTCCAATTTTTGTATTTGTAATAGACTAGAGTGGCTGACAGTAATCTGGGAATAATTTTGATGTTTCCTAAGTTAAACTATTTTTAAATGGACTTAGTGTCACAATAGATGACTTTCAAAACAAGACTTCACAGAAACTGATAAGAATTTATTAAAATTGTTGGTTTGAAACTGAGTTTCACAATGTAGTCTTTGCTGGCCTCCATCCAACTTAATAAATAGTTCAAACTTAGTTGGAATTCACAGGTTTTGTGTGTGTGTGTGTGTGTGTGTGTGTGTAGTCTCTTGAGCACTAGGAAGATGTTGTATATTAGTACACAGTATCATTACATCTTATTACATATGACCCAGTCTGACACAAAGATGACACTTCTGGCACCAAGATACATCATCAAGTTTTGACCTTATGAAGCCCATTCGTAGTTACAAAGACAGATGTGACTGATGAGAAGGCTGAGGTTAAAAGGGGAAGACAGCTTCGTATCGGACATCCAATAGTATTTCTGTCATCCACTTCAAGTTCTGTACATTCTCAATAACTATGTCTTGTATTATAAATATACCTAAAGAAAATGGGGACTAGCAGCCCCCTTATCACCAAGGAAGTAAGCTAACTGATTTGAAAGATAAAATAAGATAGAAAGGCAGAGAGAAAATGGGGAGAAAAAGAAGATTGTAAGTCTGTACACCAATTTATATTCGTATACATATCCATATATGTCATTCTTAGAATGAGAGTGTCTTTTTTTCTCACTACTTTGGCTTGGTTCTGTGCCTTTCTCTAATCATTAGAAAGTGATAGAAGGAATGTGTGTAACTTTAGAAACTATGTAGGTTCTGTATTTGCCTAGTTGAAATCCAACCTCTGGGTAAGGCAACAAGGCTCAACTGAATAAAAAGGGGAGAAAGGAATGAAGGAAGGAAGGAAGGAAGGAAGGAAGGAAGGAAGGAAGGAAGGAAAACAATATATGCAAATATATTTTACATGGTAGATATGTAGGTGGCAGATACTAGATGATAGACACATCCATATACATAATACATAGGTGGATAGATACACAATAGATAGATAGTAGCTGTTAGGTGGTAGATACACAAGACAATGCCAGTCATTTTGCCTCCTTTAGGAAAGATTCCATTTGGGGCAGCTGATATTTGAATGAAGTCTCTAAAACACATTCTAGCCCCAGCCAAGCTCTGAGCTGATGGCTGCTACAAGCATAATGCCAGTTGATCATTGCAATGAACCTACAGAATCAAGAGTAATAATTAACTTTTTAATTTTCCAAGTTTTAGGAATTTTGTTATATAGCAAAGACTAATTGATACAATTAGTTTGCCACCTTGGATTTGTAGAAAACAAATTATTAGGGAAATGTCAACAGAGCAGAGAACAGCACCATCTTAGTTTCTGACTCTACTCAAACTATTGAGCTACGTCTGATATAGTAGCAAATCTATGGAAATTGTCAGTGCTCCCTATAATAGTAAGAGAATTTGCTTGATATTCCAGAATATCAATCCAGCTCAGAATACGAATGTTTCTACTTAAATCTGGCTCTTTGGACCTGAAAATGTAGTTAATGGCAAGGTCATCTCCAAACTACCTTTAGTTAGAATTAAGTATTACACTTATCATTAGGACCAACTTACAACTACTTACATTATGCAAATACCACTCTAGGAGGCCCTGTCTCTACTTTGTTACTCACCCTTTTAGGCAGACCTAAGCCCTTTTTAGAGACAATTACCCAAAGGCTCTGCAAACTTTTAAACTCACCCATCAGCTTTAACATGACCATTAACATCAGCTTTTTCCTTGTCTTTCCTTTGGATTTTATCATGAACTTCCATCCCCTTCCCTTCTGTGATTAAGCCTGAAAGATGATTAAGTTCTGTAGAAAACTGGTCCTTGTTGGAAGTTTTAAAATTATTTAAAATGAAAAGCCAATTTACAAGAATTAGAAAAATCAATTAAAGTTAAGAGTTGAATATGCTTCCTTAATCACTAGGGGCGGTAGTTTTATTAATACAACATTAGGCTCAGAAATGACAGGTATTTTTTACACTACTGTTCCCAGTTTCCTACATCAAAACTCTTTGGTGCTAGTTAGTTCTAGGCTCCTCTAAGATTAATAAAAGTAACAAAGTCTTGACCATACTGTGAATAGATTAGAGCAGGATATCTGTGAAGAAATCAATCCAGGAGTACAAGAAGAAGGAACAGAGGATGTTGATGTTCTAAAGCATACACCCACCTCTTACTGTAAGATCAATAACCAGATCCAATCTATTCATCCAGTTCTAAAGCATCGATTTACCCTGAGATAGCCATAGGGTTGGAAAGGCAGTATGAAGTATGGGAAACAAATCACAAGAAAAAGTATAAAATTTGATTTACTCAGACTAAAGGCATCATAAGAAATGTGAAAATGAGTCTTCTAATTCATGGGTTTCCCATGCTATCACACAATACATTTTTCATTCCGAATGTGTGTCTATTGCTCTTGGTAGGCATGGCACGGCAAGATGGAGACAGTTGGTACAATCCTCTCACTGGAGCCTTAGCATGTTGTAGGCAACATGATAAGTAGGAGTTGGAGGAGAGGAAGAGAAATTACTTTATAATTGTCACATTAAAAATATAGCATTCCTTATCAGTACTGTACAATAGTGTACTACTGGAAATTTTTAACTAAAGCAACATAATTCACTTCAGTACCAACATTAACTTGTACCAAACTATATAATTTTTGATAGGGTTAACCACTTATAATATAGGATGGATCCAACTATTAACCCATTTATGTTTTAACAAGATCCCTCTTGGATTCTTCAGTATTAGATGATTAAGGTGATGGCTTGTTTAGTTCCTGTATACCAGCATTTCTCAATTGTAAGTGAGGACAGGTATGCTTATCAATGGATATTGATAATGTACGGAGATAGTCTAGATGGTATAGGAAATGTTCATAAAATTCTAGGCACCTTCTAGGTCCCTCAGAAAAAATGGATTACCTGGCACAAAAAGTCAACAGTGATAATGTTGTAAAATTTCACTGTGTGTCAGTTTGGCATGAATTTAGAAATCTCTTTATACAGTTTATTCAAAAATCAAAATGATGTCATTCATCATAAGCAAAAGATAAACTACTTGTAAAAAATTATCTTGTTAGCATTTATTTTCCAAAATTGGAAGTCGAATGTCTTGAAATTTGACATGATTCACTTTCTTTTAAATTATTGAGCCATGGATCAATAATTAGAAAATATAACTATGGTGGCATTTTGGATGAATTGGCCTCTACTGATTTGTGATTTTTCAATCAACATTAGCAAGCTATAAGATCTGAATAGAGATTTTTTTCTTGAAAATATCAAATACATGTTGACAAAATAAAAAATACTATCCTGGTGTGTTTTTTTCTTTTCTCATTTTCCATAGCTTTTGAGACAAGATCCTATCTATGTTTTTGGTTCATTGGAAGAAAAGACAACAAGAGAGCAGTTGGTCTGCGTTTGCAGAACAATCACAGAAGGCTCAGGACAACTCCCAGTTCTCATCATCTTTGTTGTGAGCAGCACTTTGGTGGGTTCCCAATACTCTGTTTGAGCTGTATTGTATCCCTCCCTGGACTCTGCGCAGACCTAGGTACTTGGCCATGCCTCTTGAATTAGAATCTGTACTGCTGATTCTACTGTATCTCACTCCTCAGTCTTAACTGGGCACAATCCTGTGCCATGGTCACTATGATTATAGAATATGAGCACACCCAGAATCACATTGGAGAAGATCTGTTCTTCCTTCTCACCATTGCAGAACAGAAGTACAGTCCTCTTGATCTGAAATTTAAACCAAGCTATACTTCTCCAGGCTGCAGAAATGTCAGTGTCCAAATAGGACAAATATAGAAGATATATATACAACACGCCCATCAACAATCAGAACTTTGTAGAGAGAAATGCACCAAAGAATTTCGTCTGATATTCTGGCTGTTTCTGGCTGCTTCTGCTGACTTGTGCCAATTCCACAGTGCCTTGGAGTTTCTAGTAGATCATGCCACAGCTATTGATTCGTGTTTGGTGTTTGATATTAGACAATGAGGAGTAAAATTGCCCCTAAAACCTACTTCTAACCAGGTTGATAAATCCTTTTTCCTATTGACCTTCTTTCTCCCCTAGCTCTAGTCAATGGAATACAAGGGAAGTTGAGCCACTTAAGAACCCCAAATAAAGTAGGTTTAGAGAAAAATAAAAGGCTACAGTGCTGGTTTACCAGCTCACACAGCTGTAATACTGCCTGTCTTTTCCCCATTCATCTTGGGTAGCTTCTGAAATAAAGCAAGCACACTTTCAAGAATGCAGCCCAGGGAAGAAGCTCATCTGGTTGGGAATATTGTATGTGGCAAATAGGGTGAGTGTTCTTCTGATGTGCTGAGCTCAGGTGGAAGATACTACAAACAGCATCCTTTTCATGCTCTATAAGAGTCCAAGACCCAGAAAACCACAAGTTTTCCCACTGCAACTTGTCTTTGCTACTTTAATGGTTCTTCTTTCTTCTACCGTTCTCTACCCACTTTATTCTACACTTTCAAACCCCCAACACTAGATAGGAAAAGGAAAATATCCCTGAATAAAGTCAGGAGTCGGAAAGGGGGCAATGCTATTTTTAGACTACTTCCTGCTGACAAAGGGTATCAAGTTTATTGTCCCAAGTTTGACCTTCACCTTTAGAATATGTAATTTCTTCTGGTTATTTCTTCTTTGCAAACAACTATTTAACAAACTGCAAACAACAGCAATCAACAACCAACTGACCAACAAACCACCATGCCCTTGGGGCCCTAGCATTATATATCCTCAGAATTTCAAACACCACACAATTGCACAAATCTGTTTGCAGCTGGCAAAATCACACCCCTGTAAGATCACAAGGCAAATCATAGTCAGCTAGTCAGCTGCTGTGGACAATCAGAAACAGCACCAAACCACACATGTGGAATTAAAACAAAAACATATGAAAATATTTCTGTATATTTTAAAGAAACCAAAATTGCCCAACTACAACTCTATAACTACAAAGTTCTAGAGTCTTGGAATAAAAGAAGACTTGGACATGTTCTAATTGAAAAATTCTAACCTATAGCTGAAAACTGCTTGGGCCACAGTTCTCTCAGATCACTTGCTGTAAATGATACAGGCACGAAGTACATAATCTGCTGTGCCTGTAATCATAGCATTCAAGGAAAATATGAGTTGATAGAAGCGTGTAGGCCAGTAAGAGACCTTGAGCTTAGGTGTTTAGAGATAGTGATAGAGGAAGACCCCCAACATCTTCTGGCTCCTTTGTATGTGTGCATGGGCACAAACATTTGCATATACTCCATACACACACACACACACACACACACACACA
The DNA here is from genome assembly GCF_011762505.2 of Arvicanthis niloticus. NCBI lineage: Eukaryota > Metazoa > Chordata > Mammalia > Rodentia > Muridae > Arvicanthis > Arvicanthis niloticus. The sequence continues at coordinate 60,676,481 of NC_047674.1, read as the reverse complement.
CACACACACACACACGTACATGTATATGATATATCTTATACAATAAATACATCAGATATATTTTATACAATAAATACTTGGCCTGAAGTCACAAGTCACATTGCACAATTGTGACAGAGATACTGTTAACTGTTACCTTCTGAATCTTTTTCTTTTTTGATAAAGCTAGTAGCACACCTGCTCTAGAATAGGTTAGAAAAATAACGTCATCCTCCAATAACTAAATAAATTCACCTCCTTTTGGGCTATCTGCTTGATCTGGAACACTCACTCATTACTGAATGAAGAATAAAGCAGACCCTCCTACCTCCAGTAGGAGGCCAGCGCTGTATATGCTCCTTGGTGAAACTACCAGTACTGCTGGATCTGAAAAGTTCATGCTCTAGGGGCCATCGTAAAGCTCCAGCAGGCGAGGGATGATCAGAAGGGACAGCAGCTCTACAGACCTAGGACACAGGAACTCATCTGGTCCCAAAAGAATATACTTTAAGAGCAAAAGAAAAGTCATTATATGAGAAATCTTCAGTTTGAGTCCACTAGGCACTCTCCTGCTTACTCATGCAATGGCTGTAACTAAAGAAGCAGCTAAAACTGGATAGAAATTGTGCATCTAACCAGTGAGCCAACTGCCCATCAAAACAGTGAAGAAACAAACGTCTTGACTTATTTAACACTGTCTAAAAATGTTTGTTCACTGTAGTACTCATAACACACACAGACACACAGACACACAGACACACACACAGACACACACACACACACACCCCACATCATCAATATAACTGTATCGAGAATAATACTTCTTAATATCTCATGACTGGATGTGCTCATTAGATATCGATGACCTCAGAATGAGTCAGAAATGGCACATAGTTACTGTTCTTGTCCTTTGTAATGACATGGACGATTTAGCCCTATTATCTAAAGATGGAGGAGATGGCCCAAGGCCAAATCCAGAGTGTAATCAAGTCCTGCCCAAGCACACACTTCCTACTTGTATGTCAGTGCACATTTTACTAGTGTATGCCCTTCTATAGCATAAAATCTCCTATAGAAGTTTACAAAACTCAACTTTCCTTATGTCTAAAATGAGGCAAGAGAGAGGAGAAGTTTATCTACAGACATTTATGGTTTTAGGGTTAAGGATCTCAAGTCAAGACATTTCCATTGAACTTGTTGCAGAGATAAGTTTAAGTTGGTGCAGAATTTGAAGTACAGTCATTGCTGAGAGTCCTACAAAGGCAGACTTTATGTTCAATTCCATCCCAGAGAATCTGTCTACATTTTATCTATTAGAATGTAGATATTGTTGTTGTTTTGAAGCCATTTGCAGAAAATGTTGCTAAATTTGGCAAAATGAGGAGACAGGGCTTTTTAACTGGGGTTGAGTACTAACTAGTTCTCAAAAAGTCACAGAATCTGCATCTTGGGTTCATCCATCTGTGTAGCATCGCTGGCATCCTTTGTCTGGCTTCAAAAAAACCTCTAGCTGTGTACAGATACTGCCACTTGGTCTATGATGGAGAGAATGATTTTCTGGCCAGAACTATGATGTAAACAGGAAAATTGTGGCTCCCCGTTTTTCTAAATATAGTCCAGAAAGTAGGAGAGATAAACACAACAAAGTGACAAGGTCACACATAGAGTGAGAAATTATTTAACATATATCTAACATGCAAAAAAGTAGTGAAAGGCAAAATTGAAGGGCTTATGCTCTCAAAAAAGCACTGGTTTAAGTCATCACACCAGCTATATGACCTTAGGCAAGTTACCATCTATAGGTGACAATTTAAGTGGTTAAAACACTTGCCATACAAGTGTGAGGACAGGAGGTTGGATCCACAAACATACATTTAAATAGCAAATAGGTATGGTGGCCCAGTGGGGGCAGACATAGGGGATTCTCAGAACAAACTAACAAAGATAGCCATATAGGTGAGATGAGTGTTTGAATGAAATCCTGCCACAGTGAATAAGGTAGAACAATGATTGAGGACGACTCACCGTTTCAACCTCAAGCCTCTATATGCACACACGGACACATACATATACCCTACACAAACATATAAAACCATGCTTACACACACATGCATGCATGACAAAGAAAAAGGTGGTTACAGCATGAATAGTCAGTGATATCTTTATGATAATTAAATTAGATAGTTAAAAGCCATAGAGCAGTAGTCACACATAGTGCTCTCTGGGTCAACACGAGATCATTGATGTTATTATTAATGATAGCAGATGTGAGAGGCAACAATAAATATTATAAAATACCAAAGGGCAGACTCTTAAAATGGAATGGAGGCAGAATGAATTGTGAATCTGTAAGTGTGGGTGGTTGTGAAAGCTAAGGATAAGGAGGAGAGAGAATTCTCAACAGGGATTGGAATAATATATGACAAAATGTGACATTGTGACATGCCAAGGTCCCAGGACATCAACCAATTTAACTAGAGTAAATAGAAAACTCATGACAGGTTCTAAAATGTCAGCCTTCCCCGCCCCCCCCCAAAAGCTTCCCATTGGTAATTCTATCAGTCTATGATAGTAAAATGTCATTGAAAACATTTTTCCAGTACAAATACCTATCTATGCTTGCAAAATGACCTTAAACCCCTGTTTGATTTAACCCATCAACTAAAAATAATTTCAAAAGCAGAGACCATTATATTATTTTTAAAATAAATTTATCTAATGACTCTATTAAGAAATCAGTTGTGGCAATTAACCCTTTGAACTCAGAAACATCAATTGATCTTGCCAATAGAAATAGAAAGTTAATCTAGGAGCAATCCCTTATTCAGTAAGGCCTGCCTATTGCTTCTCTTCTCTTCCAGACTTGATAAACTTTTTTCTCACAGCCTCTGGTCATAGCATTATAGAAACCATATTGTACTATTCCCGAGGAATAAATGTCTACAAATATTATAAAAGAAAGCCATAGTCCACCTGTTTACATTTCATGAAATTTTATTTCATTTCCTAAATAAGACCTATTAAAGTTTTCTAGAAGGGAAGAATTCCACACCAGATTATTTCATTCTTTTTTGCAAGTTGTTTCATGAGTAAAAAGCATCACTCTTCCTCAAGTAGAATGAAGAGGTACAGAGAACAGCTTTGCGTTATCCTCTTCAGGGCATTGGAATTTACTCACATAAGAAATAAACATCTCTTCCATCTTGAACTCTTTGGCAATCACTATATGCTACTGCTTACACATCTAGGTATTCAAAAACACATTTTGTTTTGTTGGTTTATTCCTCTTTCAAATACAGGTGGCTTCCATATGCAGCCACCATGCAAAGTTGTCATACACGTTGTAGTAAGGCTCTATCAAGTCTTACTTATCAGCTTGATACAGTAATATCATCTGAGAAGAAACCCTGATTGAGGAATTGTCTAGATCATGTTGATGTGTGGGAATCTCTGTATTGGGCTCCCTTGTTTGTTAATTCATATAACAGGACCCAAATCCATCATGGCCAGTGTCAGTCCCTAAGTAGGTAGCCCTGAGTTGTATAAGAAAGCTCTCTGAGCATGAGTTTGTAAGCAAGCTGGCAAGCAGCATTTCTCTATAGTTTCTATTTCAGGTTTCTCCTTGAGTGCCTGCCCTGACTTTCTCAATGATGGCTGGTGACCTGGAATTGTAAGCCAAATATGTTTACACACATCTGTATATGGGAACACCAATTTTTTTGTTCCTAGTGTTCCCTGCATATAGAAAATCCAAAAAAAGCAACTGAATTTAGCTGGAAGGAAGTCCTAACAGAGAGGTGTATGTGTGTATGTTTGTGTGTTCAGGGGAGGGTGTTAATTTAACTTGACCCACCAGTCAGCTCACACTCATGTCACTTTAGGAAACTGATGTTGCCCTTGATATGTCATCTCCACCAATGACATGAGCCAATTCAAGCTAAATTAAAGTATAAAGTCCAGGTTTATTACGAGCAGCTCTAGGGTGAGTTCACTGATCATACAAGAGGTTCAGTGAAGTCGCCATGCAGAGGAAGACAGAGCAGAAGGGAAAGAGAAAGAGAGAAAGAACCCATGCAAAGAGAGGAGAGATGCAAACAGAGGGGGGAGGGAGAGAGAAAACAGAGAGAGAGAGAGAGAGAGAGAGAGAGAGAGAGAGAGAGAGAGAGAGAGAAGAGAAGAGAAGAGAAGAGAAGAGAAGAGAAGAGAAGAGAAGAGAAGAGAAGAGAAGAGAAGAGAAGAGAAGAGAAGAGAAGAGAAGAGAAGAGTGAACCAAAATACTTGGATTATATATGTAAAACCCACTGGGTGAAAGTAATCCAACACCCTGTGTTGCCTAGAGGTCAGGGTATGCCAGGCATACCCTGTATCAGGTAGGGACTGAGGGAGGCTAGGAGAACCTAGAGATAGGTCCACTTTTTTGTGTTAAAGATGCACCTAAGCTGCTTGTCTTGTGTCTGAACCCCAATACCTCTTTTTGTCATGGGTGATGTATTTTCACATGAATGGTTTGTTTAATGTTTTCATGAACATTAACATGAGTTTTTATTCAAAAATTTTATCTTTGGTATGTTTTCTATCATTACTCCCAAATGTTTTCCTTCTACAGATATCAAGAGCTATTAAAAAAAAAAAACCAATCTTCCCTCAATAATTTCCCTCATCCTCTTCCACTGCTGCTCATCAGTAGCCATAATTATCCCTAAAACTGTACTGCACAGGACACTGTACGCCAGTGGGCAGGCCTTGCTCCTCCAGCATAAATGTTGGTAATTCATAGTTAAACAATGTTTTCCTCTTCTGTTGTCTGGATGTTTGGCTAATCACCGCTGGTCAATTACTGCATTCAAGAATCTGTGGACTTAGCACTTCAGCTCAACTCAAGCATTTCATTAAAAACTATAAGCTGCTCTGTGTGACTTTATAAAATTCCCATAAAGTCTACATTTTTTCCTGTAAATTATTTTATGTCAGGCAATTCTTTCTTCTCTTCTTCGAAAGCTGTCATAAAGTAAAAGTTGTCTAGCATGCTGACTAAATATTCGATCCCTCCTTGATTGCAGGGAAAGCCCACAGTATCTTAGGTAATAGCATTTCCTGCATCTGAGTCACTTGAGGGAAAACAACACAGCAGCCACTGGAAAGGGAACCACTGGCCAGTTACATAAGGAACAGACACAAAGCATGGCCAATCTAAAAGAGATTTAAGAAAACACCGATTTGGCTTATGTCAAGTTGTAATTTTTTTGTCATATTCTAGCTCTTCTGGAATGTCAGAGAGCTATTATGGGTTATTACAGTTTGACACTGAGGCTCACAGTATTAATTGGCATTTGATAGAATCACTGGAATTTACATTAGATCAAACTGCCTTGATCTCTTGAAAAAAATCGCTTAATATAACGATCGATTTATAGTGTGTGTGTCTGTGTGTGTGTGTGTGTGTGTGTGTGTTAACGGGTGTGAGTGTGAGTGGGTGGGGCAATAAAGACAGAAAGAGGGATACAGAGACAGAAACACACAGACAGACACAGACAGGCAGACACACACACACACACACACACACACACACACACACACACACACACTAAGTGGGCGACCAAGTATCCAAGGAAGCCAGGTAAAGCAGATGGGCATGTAATCAGATATCTAGAGTATGCCCTCAGTCTGCTAGGAATGAAGCACTAGACCTAGAGAAAAGGAAAACCATACTGAGTCTTAGCAAAGACTGAAGCCAGTTCTCTAAGCAGCTCTGGGGCTTGGATGATGCTTCACAATTTTTCCAAACTTTCCTCCCTAACTTGTTTTTTGGTCATGGTGCAACATTACAGCAATCAAAACCCAAACTAATATGGCAGAGACCTGTATTTTCATCCTTTAATGCTTCCCTACCTGGACTGACAAGCCCCTGGATGGATGTCTCCTGGAAAAGAATGTGACCCCAGAGAGGTCCTTTTTCAGCCAAGGTGATCTACATAGAATCTAATAGGTCAGGCTGGGAGCCAGAAACTCTTTGAGAAACTGGAACATCAGTTCTCAGATCTGGACAGGACTGGTAACATGGCACAGTCATCTTGACAGCTGAGTAACGTGGGTTTTTTGTTTGTTTGTTTTGTTTTTTTCTGTTTTTTTTTTGTTTTGTTTTGCTTTTGTTTTGTTTTGTTTTTCAAATCTCAATGATCCTTCTTTTGAAAGAGCTTTGCATTGTAGCCTTAATGGAAAGATGCTTATTGTGGTTCAGTGTGTCCTCTAATTCATAGAAGTTTTTCTGTTTCAGCCTCCTGAATTCTGGGACAAAAGAATTTATCATAGGTGCTGGAGAGGTGGCTCAGTGGTTAAAGGCATGCAGTGCTCTTGCAGGGGACTTAAGTTTGATTCTCAGCATTCATGATAGGCAGTTAGCTATCACCTGTAACTCCAGCTCCAGGGAATCTGACAGTGCCTTCTGGCCTCTATTATAATATCAAGCTCGCAGATGCACTCATGCTGCCATTTGCACACACACACACACACACACACACACACACACACACACGCACGCACACACACACGCACACACACACGCGCACACACACACACACACACACACACACACGCACACACACGCGCGCACACACACATCATTTAAACCTAAAAAAGACATCTTTAAAGCGATGATAATATTTCACCACACTCAGCTGATCCACTATATCAACTAAGAGTTTTCTCTTAAAAAGTTCTTATGTTTGAGGAGAAAGATTATTCACAATTAACAAATAAATTACTTGAGCTTTCCTTTTATTGACCTTCTAAAAGTGTGCTAGGTAGGACTCATTCTTGTTTATATTGCTAGGTACCAAGCTGGTCTTGAGTTCAAGAACCTCCTGTTCATGCCTACATATTTCTGGGATCATAGACATGCTTTACTAAGTCATAAGTTGTTTTTGCTCTATATAGGGAGATTTAAAATTATTATTTTATTTTTATGATTTGAGCTGGTTTTGTTTTACATGAGCTATAACCAGCCCTTACAAGGATGAGATAGTCAATGACCAGTAATTAAATTAAAGACACTCTAGTTTTTCAGGTAAGGAACCACTGCACAGTGTCATTTCTTTTGAAATTACTTTCCTCTGTCTTATTATAAGATTAAGATCAAAAGTGGTCACTTATGCTTTTCTAAACAAGAAATATAAAAGTAAAATCTCTCTCTTTGTAAACAGAGTGATTATTTTCTAACTACTGCCAAGTTGGGTTTGAAAACAGAGGACATGTGGTTGGAGGTTGTCACAGTGCCAACTTGGATGTAACCAACTACTGAAACCCACTGTGTTCATTGAGATGCAGCTTCTGAAAGACCACTGCAAGCCCACACTTTCTTAGAAAATGCAAAAGCTTCTTGGCTCAGCATGATTTTCTCAGCCAGTGAAACAGCAGTTCAGTGAGCTTCCAGGTCTTCTTCCGAAATTAAAGAAACTTATACAATGTCCTCTTGGAATTTCTTGTAAGGTTTAAATTTTTTTCATTCTTGGGATATTTCTACTGTAGTATGAATGGAATTGAATGTGGCATTTTATACAACTTGTAAAGATTATGATGAAGTCAGAAAAGGGCATAAGTTGTAGAGAGACAAACCTTGAAATAACTTTCTTGCCAAGCTTACTGGCTGAGTTTCAATTAGGAGCCAGGATGAGACAGAGCTTAGATTAGGAGGAGAAAGTGGTCATTCTAAGGGTCGTAGGCATAAGTAAGTTAGGGGACAATGAGTTTGCGGCCATATCAATTCTAATTATCATTCAACAACAACCAACACAAAAATACTGTAGAAAAGTTCTTCATTTTCTAGTTTAGGAAATTTATAAGCTTGACAGTATTTATTATTTTGTTATTTCTAGTATGTATCAATAACTGGAGGATAGAGAATTTGTACTAGCTAACACTTGATCAAATACACACACACACACACACACACACACACACACACACACACATGACACCCATATCTATCTCTTACAGAAAAAAAGATTCATTGATTCATGTTTTTGTATCTTGCTTTAGCTCAGTGGCCAACGTTCCCTATAGAAATTGCTTCCCAACCCCTACTCAGCTCAGATTTTCTCTTTTTATATTTTAGACATAAGGAAATATTTCTATCTATCTTCAGAGTCAACCTAGGCTGGAAAACTCCTCTCTCACGTCATAGGTTCAGGAGCCTAGGATGAGGGTCATCCCTTACCAGTCCAGGAAGGGATTTTAAACTCGTATCACTCTATGCTAGATGATGACTCCTAACACAACAAATTAATTTTATTTAGTTCAGTTTAGTTTTGTTTTTAAATAATATTTTACACATTTGTTATTATTGATAAGCTAGTACTGGCTTGGATGAGTGCCAACTGACTTGAGCATTGATTTCTGAATACATTTGGTACTGTTAATTTGACATGCATATTCTTTTAAACAACACAAGGTATGAGGCATGCAGCATAAGTAGTTCAAAGGTCCTTGGAAAATCAGTTTCCAAGTCCTCTAATTCCATTTTAAAGGGAAGAGTTTCCTACTGACAAAACTCTTCATTCGTTTTCAGCAATTGATTTACAAATGCCCATGCTAACGGCCAATTCCTTGATTGTTCGGTTGAAAACAGTACCAGTTTGTTTGTCAATGTAACAGATGAAATAGTTAGCTTTATCTTCCATTCTCCAACCAATAGCACCCTCTTGCCATATCTCTCCCTCTCTTTAACTGTCAACTTGATACATCTTATAGTCACCTGCAAAGAAAGTCACAATGGAGATGGACCCAGATCCCCCTCAGCCTATGAGCATTTCTGGGAATTGTCTCGATTGTTAATTTAGAATAGCTCACCTCATTGTGGACAGAACATACCTATGTGTGTGGCTCTGGGCTGTGTAAGGAAGCTAGCTAAGCATGAGCCTGTGAGCTACCTCCAAGCAATAAACTTCAGTGTTTTCTGCTTCATGTCCCTGCTTGAGTTCCTGTCCTCATTTTCCTCAGTGAGGAACTGTGATCTGGAGATATAAGTGAAATATATAATTCTTCTTTATATATCTTTTAATTGAAATATTTCATGACAGCATCAGAAAGGAACTAGGACAAAAATTAGTACCAAGAGATGGGGTGTTGCTGTCATAAACCTGAGTGTGTGTGTCAGTGTGAGTGTGTGTGCACATATGTATATGAGTGTGTGAGTATGTATGTGTGTATACATATATGTGTGAGTGTGTGTGTGTGTGTGTGTGTGTGTGTGTGTGTGTGTGTGTTTGTGCATGTTATGCATTTGGACTGTTCTGTTGAAGGATTGTGGGGGATTTTGAAACTTGGTCCTGGAGAAGGCATTGAGAGCTCAGAGCTTGATGCACTCTATGAGCTTAGGAGAAAGGGATGCTGAAAGAAATTCAGGCAACAGACCCTGAATGAAATAGTCTTTTGAGGTATTTGACACAGATCATCAGAGTGAAAGGTTGAAGTATGATTAGCTGGGACTGAAGGAACAACTCTGATTAGCAAGTGACCATAAGAGAGCCTGTACTCAGAGTCAGTACACCAGAAGCTATGCTCCAATGAAGCCAAAGCTACATCTCAAGCAGGAAACCAAACTTGACAATGTGTAAGAGAATACCTTTGGTTCTGGTTTTAAAGGCATGAAAGCTGTAGGACTGAAGGGTCATAGAAAGAGAGGTAGAGGCCTGGCAGTACATAAAGGGTTTGGAAGAGGCCAGCAGATGTAATTGGTGAAGGCTCGGCCTTAGTTAATGTGTAGATCCTAGGATATTGAAGACAACAAGGCCATGGGTTGTCTGCCAACAGCAGCTGTGTGGAATAGAACTAGCCTAAAGCTACAGGGCAAGGAATATGTGCTATGGTTGGCTAAGATGGAGAAATGGAACTGCCCAGCCCATTTGGAATCAGAAGACATACAAGGCGTTCTAGATGCCAGACATTCAGCTATAGGTTTTCAATTTAAATTGATAGAATCTGATTTTGCTTTGTGCCACTTGTTACAATGACTTGGTTGTTCCATTTTGGAATAGGAAGTATTTAAATTAATATATTTTTAAATTTTATAGAAGCTCACAATGAAAAGACTTTGGATATTTAAAAAGACTTTGGACACCTGAAGTGTGGGAATTTTTAAAGACTGCATGACTTTTAAAAGTGAATCATGTTTTACATTATGATATTAACATGAAACATTGGGTTACAAGGAATGAAAGGTGATATATGTGTGTCAATTTGGAAAGGAGTGGAGTCTACCAGTTAGTGTAAAATGCCAACTTTAACCAGGCTAGAGTCATATGAGAAGGGAGTCTCAGTTGAAAGACTACCCAGATCAGATTGAGTATAGGCATATCTGGGGGTGTTGTCTTAACTGTCAATTGACGTGAAAGGGCCAAGTCTACTGAGGGTAGGTAGCACCATTCCTTAAGCAAGTCTTGAGGTGTACAAGGAAACTAGCTAAGCATAAGCTTGAGAAAGCAAACCATAAAATAGCATTCCCTCATAGTTTCTCTTCTGAGAGCCTACATGGATTCTTGTCTCACTAAGGTAGAAGCTGAACTAGCAAAATTGCTCATACATCTAAGTGTGGACAAGACCAGTATATTTTTATACACATAAGTGTTTTCTACAAATCTACAAGCTTAAGTAAATCTATAAGGTTAAGTCTACCTAATCTTTCCCTGGCTACTTTTTTGTCAGAATACCTTTTAAGAACAAGAGAGTAGAACGAGAACAAACTTACAGTGCTCCTTACTCATGAAAGGTATATTCTAAGATCTCCAGACATGAATATACTACTTAGCTTCTGTGGTGTTTTGTTTTCCACATATTTTTTTCTTTGGTTTTGAACTAATGATTGCCTGGATTTGGGGGTTTACTTTGTGTATTGTTTACTTCTTTTCTTTCTGTGACAAAATACACAATAAAATGCAACTTCAAGAAGGGATTATTTTAGTTCAGTGTGAGGATATAGTCCACCATGTGAGAGAAATTATGATGGCTACTGTATGAGACAGCTAGATACATTATATACATAGTCAAGAAGCAAAGAGAGATTAATGCCAGTCTTCAGATCACCTCCTCTTTTTATTTCAGTCTAGGTCCCCAACCATAGAAAGGTGCTGTGCACATTCAGGATGGGTCTTCCCATTAAGCCTCTCTCTAAAATGCCAGAGATGTGCCTTTCTATTTGATAATTCCAATCCATTCTTGTTAACAATAAAAATTAGTTATCATGTTTTCATTTATATGTATTATCAACAAAATGAAATTCTTCACCAATAATATTTTAAATGTGTCTCAATATTTTGTTGTCTAAAGGAAATGTCAATTAAATTTGAAAGTATCTAACATATACATATACATATACATATATATATGTATATATATATATATATATATATTATAATTAGGAAAGTATTTGGAGAATCAGCATAGCTCTCATTTTGACCTACCTACCCTTGCTTCTCATCCTGATTACATTCTCTGTCCTCTTGTACCTTTGTTTCTGAAATCACCAATGTCTTATTTTGTGTTAGTTTGATGAACCATTGCTTGTAGCAGATCCCGAAGGAAAACAAGTGAAAGGTAAATTTGTAGAGAACTCCTATGTGTATTAAAGTGTACCTGTCTTGTCCACACTTAGCTGTCTGGGCAATTTGGCTGGGTTCATCTTCTACCTTAGACAGTTCACTTATCTTGACTTTTAAGAAAATGTACCACCATTTGCTAGCTTCTAGGATTCCTCTTGGGAATTTCAAAATCTTTTCAGTTCTTGATCCTTTGTGCTGTCTGAAATCCAAACACTTTCTATTTTATTTTTAAAGTCCATAGAACTTAGAATTCTCACTTAGAAACCTCATATGTTTCAGTCTGAAAATTTTCAACTAGTTTATGTATGTATGAATTTCTCACCCTTCTCATTTCACATACTCTCCTTTCCTATACATCGCTCTCTTAATACACTAGCTATTACATTTACTTATTTATTTACTTATCTCTGCAAACTCTTGTAGCATCCTGTGGTGGAAATCATAAGGTCTAATATATTTTCTTTAGAGCTTAGTATTTAAGAATCTCAGAAGTTCATTTATTTCCAGATGCAGAAAGACAAAAAATTGTATATATTTGCTTAATTGTGGATATTAGCTCTTAAGTCAGTAATGCTGTTATGAATGTAATGTAACTATCTGATATATAAGATATTAGTATTATCAGTATGCAATCTGTGTGTGAGTTGCAACCACAGGTCGAGAATCTTTCTACTAGAAGATAAAATGACTCCTAAAAACATTCTGCCATGATCATATACTCATAAACCAGTGTCCTGCTCACCCATCATCAGAGAAACTTCTTCTTGCAGCAATTGTGAATAAATACAAAGTCTCAGAGCCAGTATTATGTAGAGTGAAATCTTGAAATGAATACACAGTTCTAAATGGGATGTCTCTATGAAACCCCTCCCTTCAGAGCTCAGGAAAATACACAGAAGAGGGGGCAGGAAGACTGAAAGCACCAAAGGGGTAGTTCACACACACACACACACACACACACACACACACACACAGAGAGAGAGAGAGAGAGAGAGAGAGAGAGAGAGAGAGAGAGACAGAGAGAGACAGAGAGAGACAGAGAGAGAGATTCAAGGCTCCTTAAATCTACATATGCAAAGCTCATGTGAAGTCACAGAGACTGAAGCTGTATGCACTGGGTCTGCCTGGGTCTCCACCAGGTCCTGTGTGTTTACATTATGTCTTTGAGTTTAGTGTGTTTCTGAAATTCCTGAGTGTGCAAATGAGTGGTTCTCTGATTCTTGTATTTCTCTAGGGCTCTTTTCCTTTCGTTGGTTTATCTTTTCCAACCTTGATGTGGCAGTTTTTGTTTTATTATAATTTATTTTGCTAGAACTATTTTTTTAAAAAATGAATGAATGAATGAACGAATGAGTGAATGAATGAATGAATCAGTAAATGAAATACTACCCACTGGAGTAAACATTGAGAAATGAACTGTCATTCATACCTACAGGGAGAGGGAAAGTCCTTTTTCTCCAATAGACTGATAGTGGGTGTATCAACCACTCCAGGGCAGGTCTTATTTTCAGGAGTATTAAAGCAATGTGGAATAGACTCCACAGTTCTTGGTATGCATTTATTTGGTTATAGTTTGGTGTGTGCTTTCGGGAGGCATGTTTTATTTTGTTATCTTGGTATGGAGGTGTTGCTGTTGTGTTGAGTTTTTGTTTTGGATTTGGGTGAATAAGGAGGATCTGGAAGGACCTGGGAGAGGGGAAGAATATAAGGAAAATATATTACATTTAAAACTTGTTTCAAATAATAAAAATATTTAAGAATTAAGTTTCGTGTTTCTTGTTATATATTTTACATCTGGAACTTTCAAAATTTTTATTTGCAGGTCATATTATACAGTAAACGGGAATATTCATCATGAAAGTGTCTGGATTGCAGTAACACAAAAAGAGAATGAATAATAAATGTATCTTGAAATATATATTCTTGAGGAAGTGTGTGGTCAGAAACTATCAGAATGAGGCTCATTGTGGGTGGAGTTAAAAACGGATTTGTAATTATAGAAATATGAAAAACTAAGTACAGATTAAAAATGAATAATCCCTGAGCATGGGAGAGCTGGCCCTGACCTTGCCTGGTATGCGGCGGTGTGAGAGAAGAAAAGATGCACTGTCACCCCTTACCACATGCGGCAGGAGGGAGAGCTGGCCCCAGAGTCATGAGAGCAGAAGGGGTGGTCCTTTCCCTCAATAGCTGCAACTTGGAAGAGCAAGTAGTCCCTGCACCATGCCTGCAGCACAATAGAACTGGCCCTGCTCATGTGGGCCTGAGTGCATGCAGGACAACTGGTTCTACCCCTTATCAGTTGTGACATTTGTTTATCTTAAAAGGGTGGGCTTAGCACATCTGCAGAATCTGATTCTAGTTCAAATAATATAGCAAAACTTAATTTTAGTTTGGTTATTTTCTGTTTAGAATTAATGTTTGAGAATACTTCTATAGGACATGGTTTGATATTAATATCTTGGATAATTGAAAGAATTGTTTAGCTTTATTTATGTGTAAGAGGCTTATTTGCATGTATATATAAACAACATGTGTGTACCTGGTGCCAGTGGAGGTCAGAAGAGGGCATCAGATCCTTTTGAAATGGAGTTACAGATGGTTGCAAAACTTCATATGGGTACTGGGAACTTAGCCCAGGTCCTCTGCAGGAAGTGTACTTATCTACTGAGCCTTCACCCCAGCATCCTTGCATTATTATTACTATTTTAAAGCCAATTCAGCATATTCAGTAACTATAAGGTACTTGAAATTTTCTATCTACCCAAGTCAGTCATTGAAAGATTTTCCAGAAACATTCCACTTTATGTAACTTTTTATAATTCTTGACATAAAACCTGGATTCTGCCACCTCCTGAACTTCTACTACTTTTGCCACAGTCTTGTACTAAGAGTTTAATTAAGTCAAACTTTGTAGGTATTTTTCTGGTTTCTGCTAACAATACAAATGTATATAAACTTGGGTTTTATATTTATATAAGGTCACTTCTCTAAATTTGCTTCTAAGATCTTATTTCATGATGTATGCTTAGTGATTTACTGGTCTTTAGTTTCTTATCAACATTTTAAATTATATATTTATATATTCTATAAATTATAATATCTAAATTATCTATATATAAAATAGAATATATATTCTATCTTTTATATAAATTATATATAATAGAATTATATATGTGCTATATATACATATTATATATGTACCATCTTCTTATATATCCTATATATATTCACATATAAATTCTGATATATATGTATATATATATACATATATATACACACACACATATATATACATATACATACACATATACATATATATGCACATTTTTTCCTGTTTAGATTTGTTGGGCTTTTAAAATGTGAATATTAGGTACTATACATTGTAAAAAAAATCTTAATTGCTTATATTTTATATGTTTTTCTCTGAAATTCTAAACCTATTTTGGGTCTTTTCCTCTGACTTGTATTTTACTGATCTTTAATGAATATATGTCTATGTTGATACAGGATAGTAGCATTTTTTACTTGAAATTGATTCTTCCTTATGTTATGACCAAGATTTATCGTATGTAGTAGGTCATTTTTTAAAATTTCATCTGCTCTCACTTATTTAAGTTTTGTTTTATTCTTTTTTTGTAAATTAACTCCATTTGTTTTAATATACTTATTGATCATAGTTTTTTTCTAGACATATACCAGGTGCCAAACTCAAATTAGGATCAGATAAACCATCTAAATAATCCCTAAAGAAATAGCAACAGTCATTAAAAGTCTCCCAAACAAAATAAGCCCAGGACCAGATGGGTTTAGTGCAGAATTCTAACATACTTTCAAAGAAGACCTAATAACAATACTCTACAAACTATTCCACAAAATAGAAACAGAAGAAACACTACCCAATTTGTTCTATGAAGCCACAATTATGCTTATACCTAAACCACACAAAGACCCAACAAAGAAAGAGAACTTCAGACCAATTTCTCTTATAAAAACTGATGCAAAAATACTTAATAAAATCCTCACAAGCCGGATTCAAGAACACATCAAAATGATCATTCACCATGATCAAGTAGGCTTCATCGAAGGGATGCAGGGATGGTTAAAATTTTAAAAATCCATGAACATAATCCACTACATAAAAAAAAAAAAACCTCAAAAAACCCCACATAATTATTTCATTAAATGCTGAAAAAAACATTTGACAAAATTCAACATCCTTTCATGTTAAAAGAATTGGAAATATCAGAAATTCAAGGCCACTACCTAAACATAGTAAAAGCAATATACAGCAAACCAGTAGCCAACATCAAACTAAATGGAGAGAACCTTGAGGCAATCCCACTAAAATCACTGACTAAACAAGGCTGCCCACTCTCTCCCTACCTATTCCATATAGTACTGGAAGTCCCAGCCAGAACAATTAGACAACAAAAGGAAGTCAAAGTGATACAAAATGGAAAGGAAGGAGTGAAATTTTCACTATTTGCAGATAATATGATAGTATACTTAAGTGTCCCCAAAAATTCCACCAGAGAACTCCTAAACCTGATAACTTAAGCTGAGTGGCTCAATACAAAATTAACTCAAACAAATCAGTAGGATTTCTCAAATAAAAGAATAAACAGACTGAGACAGAAATTAGGGTACCAACACTCTTCACAATAGTCACAATATGAAATACCTTAGTGTGACTCTAACCAAGCAAGTGAAAGGTGTGTATGACAAGAACTTCAAGTCCCTGAAGAAAGAAATTGAAGAAGATCTCAAAAGATGGAAAGATCTCCCATGCTCATGGATTGGCAGGATTAATATAGTAAAAATGTCCATTTTGCCAAAAGCCAATCTACAGATTCAATGCAATCCTCATCAAAATTCCAACTCAATTCTTTATAGAGATAGAAAGAGCAATTTACAAATTCATGTGGAATAACAAAAGACCCATAGTAATGAAAACTATTCTCAACAATAAAAGAACTTCTGGAAAAATCACCATTCCTAACCTCAAGCTGTAGTATATAGCAATAGTGATAAAAATGTATAATATTGGTACAGAGTCAGGCAGGAAGACGAATGGACTAGAATTAAAGATACAGAAATGAACACACAAACACACACACACACACCTATGGTCACTTGATCTTTGACAAAGAAGCTAAAACCATCCAAGGGAAAAAGGACAGCATTTTCAACAAATTGTGCTGGTTCAACTGGAGGTCAGCATGTAGAAGAATGCAAATTGATCCATTCTTATCTCCTTGTACAAAGCTCAAATCCAAGTGGATCAAGGACCTTCACATAAAACCAGATATACTGAAACTAATAAAGGAGAAAGTGGGGAAGAGCCTTGAACACATGGGCACAGGGGAAAATCTCCTGAACAAAACACCAATGACTTATGCTCTAAGATCAAGAATTGACAAATGGGACCTCATTAAATTGCAAAGCTTCTGTAAGTCAAAGGATACTGTCAATAGGACAAAACAGCAACTAAGAGATTGGGAAAAGATCTTTACCAATCCTACATGTGATAGAAGGTTAATATCCAATGTATACAAAGGACTCAAGAAGGTAGACTTCAGAGAATCAAATAACTCTATTAAAAATGGGAAATGTAATTAAACAAAGAACTTTCAACTGAGAAATATTGAATGTCTGAGAAACACCTAAAGAAATGTTCAACATCCTTAGTCATCAGGGAAATAAAAATCAAAACAACCCTGAGATTCCATCTCACAGCAGTCGGAATGGCTAAGATCAAAAACTCAGGTGACAGCAGATGCTGGTGAGGATGTGGAGAAAGAGGAACACTCCTCCATTGTTGGTGGGATTGCAAGCTGGTACAACCACTCTGGAAATCAGTCTGGGGGTTCCTTAGAAAAATGGACATAGTATTACCTGAGGATCCAGCTATACCACTCCTGGGCATATAACCAAAAATTTCTCTAACATATAACAAGGACACATGTTCATAGAACCCTTATTTATAAAAGCCAGAAGCTGGAAACAACCCAGATGTCCTTCAACAGAAGAATGAATACAGAAAATGTACATTTATACAATGAAGTACTATTCAGCTATTTAAAAACAATGAATTCATGAAATTCATAGGCAAATGGATGGAACTAGAAAATGTCACCCTGAGTGAGGTAACCCAGTCACAAAAGAAAACACATGGTATACACTCACTAATAAGTGGATATTAGCCCAAAAGCTCAAAATAACCAAGATACAATTCACAGATCATATGAAGTTCAAGAAGAAAGAAGATGAACATGTGAATGTTTTGGTCTTTCTTAGAAAGGGGAAGAAAATACTCAAGGGAGCAAATAAGGAGACAAAGTGTGGCGCAGAGACTGAAGGAAAGGCTATCCAGAGACTGTACCACCTGGGGATCCATCTTATATATAGACACCAAACCCAGAGACTATTGTGGATTCCACAAAGTACATGTTGACAAGAGCCTGATATAGCTATCTTCTGAGAGGCTCTGCCAGAGCCTGACAAATACAGATGTGGTTGCTCACAGCCAACCATTGGACTGAGAAGAGTGTCCCCAATGGAGGAGTTGGAGAAAGGACTGAAGGAGCTAAAGGGGTTTGCAACCCCATAGGCAGAACAATATCAACCAACCAGACCCTCCGGCATTCTCTGGGATTAAATCACCAACCAAGAAATACACATGGAGGGACCAAGGGCTCTAGCCAAATATGTAGCAGAGGATGGCCTTGTCAGTCATCAATGGGAGGAGAGACCCTTGGTCCTGTAAAGGCTTGATGCCCCAGTTATTGGAATTTGAGGGTTGGAAGGCAGGAGTGAGTGGGTGGGTGGGTGGGAAAACACCTTTATAGAAACAGGGGGAGGGAGGATGGGATAGGGTGTTTCCCTGGGGGTGGGGACTGGAAAAGGGGATAACGTTTGAAATGTAGACACATACTTACCCGAAAACTGCATTTTCTGCTGCTATGTCTGAAGATTCAAGTTGTAGTTTTTTTTTTTTTTCTGTTGATTCTAAGTGTCATTCATCTTATGGTACCATGACTGTTTATTATAAACTGATATCACTTGATAATTTTGAGGACTATTATAGAACTCTATTTGAAAATGTTAAATAGACAATATTTGAATTTTATTTATTTATTTTTTTTGTACACAGAAACATCCCTGAATAGAATTCTGAAAATTCAAATCCCAGCTTGGACTACTTAGCTGAGTAATGAGCAGAATCACCAAGAAAAAAAAGAAGCAAATTATACACGGAGTCTTTATATGTAGCAGACAATGGGATTTTCAGTCAAGAATATATCTATGCTTAAGGCATTTAAAATTAGTTGTGGTAAAATATGATCAATAATTCTATCAAAAGTAGTGGGGTTGATTTGCAAAGAGGCAAAGAACACTGATATAAATGCAAACAGGTAGAATTAAAAGATAGTGACATACTAAATACAATAAACATTGGAATCTAAGCTGAGTAACCCAATCTCATCATAATCAATATGTACTGTGATATGGGGCCCTTGAATGACTGGGGGAATGTAAAAAAATTAGTAAGAAATCCCTCCTTCAAGTTGTTAGATACTATACAGTATTAGGTACCTAACTACATTACCTCAGAAGTTACTTCCACACAGAATTTTATGCACAGGTCACCACAGGCATGACATTAGGTCACATAAAATCTCATATTTGTCAGCTTCATCTCACTCACCAGCATCACCAGATTTGTTTTCTCACTATTATCACTTATTTTTACACATTAAACTTAAATATTTTTATTCTAATGACGAGTGATTATGTAAGAATGATAGTTACTCTAGAAAGACAACAGCATATACCAGCAAAACACATGTTCCAAGCAAATGATGGATAAAATTCTTGTCTCCAAACAAGGAGAGAGCTGCACTGCCTGGAAGGCCAGCCACAGCCAGCTAGCAGTCTCACTAGAGTATGATGGGCACTTGTGGCTTCTACTGTGTCTGTCTGGCCTCTTGTTGAGCAGGAGATGGGTGACTGAAGAGAGATCACTGTCAGGTCTTCCAGAATTCTTAAGCATGTTCCAGGAACTGGTTTTGTGTGACATTTTAGACACCATCTAATCTTTTCAACTTCAGCAAAAGCACATGTGTAAGTAAGAACTTTGCAGGTAGAATGAGGACTTGGAAGTTGATCTGAGGTACATGACACTCTCAGCAAACACAGACTTGAAATTTACCTTAGTGTATTTGTAAGTATTCCAGTGATGTGAAGAGATGCTATGATCATGACAAGTCTTATAAAGGAAAACACTTAACTGGCTTTCAGGTTCAGAGACTTAGTCCATTGTCAGCACGGAGAGAAGAATGGTAGAATGCAGGCAGACATAGTACCGGAGAGGTAGCTGAGAGTTCTGGATCTGGATCTGAAGGCAGCAGGATGAGAGAGCGAGCACACTAGGCCTGGCTTGAGAGTCTTAAAGTCCACCTGCAGTCAACAACACACTTACTCCAGCAAGGCTACACCTACTCCAGCAAGGCCATATCTCCTAATAGTGCCACTCCTTAAGAGCCTACGGGGGTCATTTTTATTCAAACCACCACACTTAGGTATAGTAGACTTTCAGATAAAATGATGAAACATCAGCAGAAACAATTTACTAAAACCTTACTTGAGTCTGCCAATCTTTCAACACAAAGCTACAACCTGTATTCAGGAAGTCATTCTACAGTGTTTTCCTCAAGTTTCTTAAATACACTGTAATAGTTATAAATGAGTTGTCAAAACATTTTCTTAGTTTCATGATCAATATATTGATATTCTATAGAAAATCTATTACAAGATGAAATACAGTTGAAGTCACATTTAATTGAGTCCTTTGAACTTTAATGGAACCCAAGAATGTCAGAGACTGTATAGCTGAATCATCAAATCAAGATGTATAGGAACTCTCTCTATATATAATGGGTGCTTGTACTGGTGTGCTCTGATGTGATGAGGACTCTGCCCTTTCTGTGCCAAGCTTCATTGCTTCTACATGCCCTGGAGTACATTTTCTGACATTATCCCAGAGGATTTTCCTGAGAAACTGACACTCTTAGGTATACATCTCAAATTATACTGTATGTATGTGTGTATGCATGCATGCATGTATATATGCAAGTATGTATGTATATGTTTAAGTATGTATACATACACATATACATATATCTGCATACATGTATATATATGTATATATGTATGTATGTGTATATATAGTTTTCATTCTTGATTGGAATGGGTAAGTTTTGCCAATTTTTTCCTCTAAGAGTTCTATTAATAAATAATTTTTATGTATGTGATAAGCTTGGGTAAATCTAATACTAATTAAATAATTTCCAGTTGGGTGTGATATTAGGCATAATAATTTACATCTGTAATCTGGGCACTTGATGGGAGCATTTGGAAAATGAGGATTAATAATTTACAACTAGTCTGAGCTAAATAACATGTGGTGTCTTTGGGACTTTTGACATTTTATCAGGAGGACATCTATTTACTAAAGACACATATGTCTTGTATTTTAGCAAATTCAGTTGCAAATAGTATCAACATATTACACACACCCCTGTTCATAAAACAGCAGAATGAGATGGACATAGTAGTACCCTTTTTCCAGCACTTGGAAGGCTGGAATAAGACAATCTAGAATTTAAGGTTGGCATATGTAATACACTGGGAACCTATCTCAAAAAATAAAACCAAACAAAAGCAAAACAACAAAAATAAAACCAAAAAGAAAAACAAAACAACCAGTCAGAACAAACAGGTTTTACTTGGTAAGTATTTTGTGCAAGATTGGAAGCTGCTGACCAATAGAATCAGTACAACGTGGATGTGTATTTTGATTGGCTGGCTGCAGAATATCTTTCTTTTCCTTTGGAGTGGTGTCCCGGGAAGCATTCAGTGGCTTTTACATCTCAGGCCAGGTCATGTTCCTTGTCAAATTATCCTTTTATCTTAAAAGGCAAAACTTTGAAGTATGAGTTTTTTAAAACTATGTGTACTCCACCAGGACATGTTTGAAAGAGAGATGGATTGGTAATTCTAAGTGAAATCGGTCTGAACAGAAGCATGCCACATGGCTATAGGCTTGAACACCTGAGATATGTACCTTTCAAAAATTAGGATCCAGGTCTTATAAAGCAGCAAGAATGTTATACTACTGTATGCCACTGAAGATCTCAGTTTTCTAAACTTGAGTTTGTTTGCACATTTAATATTTATCTACCATAATTCACCTGTCAAACACTTAGTGAACACATACTATATGCCAGACACTCACTCTGTAAGTAAGCATGGAATTAGGATCCTGGTGAGCATAAATTTTAATAGAGGAAGCAATAAAGAATGGAAAATAACCTTTCAAAGTTATTTCAGATAGGCACAAAGGCTGGGAAAGCAGAGGCTAAAGTGACATATTTGAGTGTGTGGAGCAGTTACTTGAGTTGGGATGGTCAGATGTCTGTCTTGGGCTTATGTAAGGCACAGGCTTTCTAAGTCTTGTTATGCATGTGAGTCTCTAGGACCTTACTGAAATGCACATTCTAACTTATGGAGCCTGAAAGTCTTCATTTCTAGTCAGCTCCCAGAAGAGCTAGTACGCAAGGCCTCCAGACTATATTTGAATACTAAGGACTCTAAATAAAAGCTGGAAATTAGAAAACAGCAACAGAAAAGAATGATCCCAGGAAGTTTCTGTTGAGGAGAAAATCCTATTCAAAGGTTTAGAATAAGAACTCAAGTCCAACCTTCTGCTCTATTTATTCCCGTTTTCTTTCCTTACTTTCATAGGAAGCCCATGGTAGAAAGTTATGAACTTGGATCAGATGGCCATGGGCTTCTGTGCTTTTGCTGCCTCTTCACACACTGGGGCCATGGCTAGCACATACACTTTCTCTGACACTTATTTTCCATCTGTATGATGCTTTTCTCAGACTTGTATACATAGAATCATGAACACAGGGTAAACTCAAGCACTGATTGGTTGACTTAAGTTCATTTTCAGATTCTTTCTCTTATGCTTCTTTATTCAGATATTTGTTAAAGACTAGACCAGAAACCAAAGAAGTTTGATTTTGTAGCATCTCTTGCAGCTAGAAATGACTGTGGGTATGGGGCAGAGTATGGCAATGAAATAGCTGGGGAAGTGAGATTCCATCAAGAAAGACAAGGTAACCCAGACACAAAAGAACACACACGGTATGTACTCACTGATAAGTGGATATTAGCCCAAAAGCTCATAATGCCCACGATACAACCCACAGACCATATGGAGCTTGGGAGGAAGGAAGACTAGGGTTTGGATGCTTCAGTCCTGCATAGAGGGGAAAAGAGGATGATCTCAGAAGGTGGAGGGAGAGGGGAACGAGAAGTGAGAGAGAGCAGGGAGAGAAAAGGAGGCAGAATCAGGTACTGGAGGGGATAGGAGAGAGGTACAAAGGTTCAGGAAATTGAATAAAAATATATAGCAATGGGAGATGAGGAATTGGGGATAAGGATCCCAGAAGCCAGGGAAGTGAGAGGCTCCCAGGATTCAACAGGGATGACTTTAGCTGAGGAGGGAGATAGACCCTGTACAGAGCACCTCCAGTAGATAGGCATGGCTCCCATTCGAGGAATAGGACCACTCACCCATCTCATAGTTTTTAAGCCAGAAATGTTCCCATCCAAAGGAAAGACAGGAACAAAAAATGGAGCAGAGACTGAAGGAAGGACCATCTGGGGACCACCCCACCTGGGAATCCATCCTGTCTAAAACAAAAAACTGGACACTATTGTTGTTCCCAAGAGGCCCTTGCTGACAGGAACCAGATGTGGCTGTTACCTGGGAGATTCTGCTAGCACCAAACCAATGCAGATGTGGATGCTTACAGCCAACCATCAGACTGAACTCAGGGACCCTGGTGAGAAAGCTGGTAGAAGAACTGGAGGAGCAAAAAGGGTTTGCAACCCCATAGGAAGAACAATGTCAGCTAGCGGAACCACCCGGGGACTAGCCCACCAACCAAGGAGTGTACAGGGAGGGATCCATGGCTCCAGATACATATGTAGCAGAGGAAGGCCTTGTCTGACATCAATGAAAAGGAAGGTCCTTGGTCTTGTTGAGATTTTACGCCCCAGCTAGGATGATGCTGGAGCAGTGTGGGGAGCACCTTTATTTAGGCAAAGAGGAGGGGGGAAGGCAAATGGAATGGGGGATTGAGGAGGGGTGACTGAGAAGGAGAATATCATTTGAGATGTAAATGAATGGAACAATTAATAAAAAATAATAAAAAAAGAAAAACAAAACCACAGGGGAGAAATGTTCAGTCCTTGTCTTCCACTCTTCTCACAATCTCTACCACATAAAGGCTTCCCACAGATGTAACAGACTTATTAAATGAATGAGTTCACAGGTAGAAGAACTAAACCAGGATGCAGAGCATGGCAGAAGAGAAAGCCCACAAGTTGCCCAGAGCCACTGTTCCAGCTGGGGGTAGCTCAGCTCAGGCATTCTGAAACATGAGAAGAGTAAGTTTTTACTGCTTGAGCTGGTGGTGATTTCATGACATCATACCTGCATGCAATGCACAGCTAGCATTCACCAAGATCATCATTTCTTCCTTCCAAATCCACTGAGTAACAGGTACAGGAATAGGTGCAATGCCAGACGTTAGTCACTGTACTTGACTATGGCAACTTATCACAAGTTCTTCAACTTACTGCCAAAGTTGAGCTACGAATGACACTGTATATAAATCTCAGTTTGTATCACTACAGACAAAAAGAAAAGCCTCATTCATCCACCCAGAGATTCTCAAAACAAATTTGAAGCCCTCTCCACCCCTGTTTTAGAAACTGTAATTTGGATTGCCTGATTTGGTGCTAACATCATTGTATGGCAAATGTGGGACTTCATAAGAAGTAAGTGAAAATAATGTCAGTGGGCTTTGTGCCTCCAAAAAATGAAGCAGATTTTATTAACCTTAACTGGTATGAATAGAAAACCAAATTAGGATTATGAATTAACTGCTGTGAAAAGAAATTTGTCAAGTTCAATCATGTATAAATGAGCTGGGAGGAAAGAAATCTTTGAAAATACTGGCATATAAGGAAAAACACTCTAAGAACATCAGCCATTCAGCAAGTACTGACTCAATGTCTATACTGTGTCAGACACCATGGGATGTGCAGAGACATGAAGCACAGTCAGCCTGAAATAAGTTGGGAAAGCTGAGATTGTTGGAGCATGGTCCAAGAATGGAGTCACGTCAGGAGATTTCGGAGTGCTTGTAAGATAACTCCAAGAAACTAAAACAACAGACTTGTGGCATCAGTTTCTTCAAAAACATGAAATTGTTCTTGGACTGTGCTTTTGAGCCCCTCCCAGGTATAGGAGATGGGAGTGAGTTTACATTAGATTATTCACTACAACTAGCTATGTTATGTTTACACGCCTCTATGGAAAAACGTTTTTTCCACATACAACTTGTCCACCACATGCAGCTTCCTCTTGTGACTCTACACTTTAGTCATGTGACTCCTCTTAACCCTCAGAATGCAACTCATCCAGTGATTCAAATGAAGTCGGCTATTGCATGAGTTTTTAACCCACTTCATTTATCACCTCATTATCCTGGGTCCAACCTCCCTTAAAGAAACAGAGATAACAGGTTGTACACATCAGTACAGAAATGGAGATGAGGGCAGCAGTGCAGGTGGGCCATGGAAGGTTGCTCGCTGTGCGCTAAGGTTGTTTATTAAAACAAAATTAAAGAAAAGAAATATACTTTCTATGAGAGATAATGGTGACGGAGATAACACAAGTGGGAAAAAGTCAAGGACCAAAGTAAGCAAATAGAAAGGAATGAGGTTTTCCTGAGAGTAATCAGGCAATCTTGACTTAGCCAGAAGCCTCAAGACTGTTGAAAGGTGACATGGTACCAAGTAAATGTTTTGTCCTTGTTTATGTTCTTATTTTTGCTTGTTGAGGGGGAATGCTTTATTAGCTGATGCTTAAATAATTGAACTTAAAACCAGCTTCACATGAGCCAACATCACGTGACAAAGCACTATGGTTGCCTCTCCTTGGTTCTAAGGTAATGGTTTCAAACATGAGGGAGTTAGTAAAGTTAGTAAAAAAAACAAGTGTGAGAAATGTCTAATATTTATCTCATCACTCTCTGGATGCTGTATTACAGAATCAGAACAGCAATCTCTTCTTTACACACTCCAATGGGCACATCTCTGCCTTCATCTTTCGTAACTTCCCTGCAAACTCTCTTCAGTGCCTCATCCTGGTCTCAGGTCCCTTCACAGGCCCCTCCTCCTGAATCCACATAGATAGCAATACTCCTTTCTCTCTACTCCTCCTGTCTGTGGCTGGAAGCTGCTGGATTTGAGCTGAGATGTGGTTGAGGAGATTCCAGATGCTCGCTTTTCATGCTGACAGACACTATTTACTGTATATTTATGGAATTATTCAATCCACTATTAATTTCATGCTGCTATATTAAATGTTGAATATAATGTTTAAAATCAAATGTATTTTACATTTTATTTTTATTATATTTTATGTATTATTTTATTACATTTATTTAATTATATCCAAATTCATAAAGAAATAAAGTTTCAGCATTTGCTGAATTCACAAATGCTTATTTTTCAACCCTAAAAGGATGGTAACTTCCCTCCCATTTTTGAGAATCCTGTGATCAGAAAGCCTTTGTCAACACAAGCTACTTACATTAAGATAGAATCATGTTTTTGTTTTCTTTTCAGGAAATATAACTGGGAGGAAAGAATTGAGACCACCAAGAATCTAGGTTGTCAAGTTCATGAATATACAGACTCAAATTTTATATTAAACACATTTTATAGATAAGAAACAGAGTAAACAGAATTTCCTATTAAATTCTCCTGACATACAGTTATAGACATGGACAAAGACATAAGAGTTTTAAATTTTATTTTGTGAATGGGAGGTCTCTGCTGATCCCTGCACCAAGCCTTCCCCTGCCTCCACTCCCCATCACACACACTTAGACATAGGTGTGTACTGGATCACAAGTTGTAAACTCTCACAGGTACCCACAGAGCTGTAGTTGACAGCTTGTCTCCACCGCATTCCATACCTAGTAGCACTTTCTATAAAGCATGATTTCCTACATTCCAAATAAAACCCCAGCAATGTAGCAATTAATGATTCAAGTACTTGTGCAAGTAGAAGTAACACACTTTGCAGTTTTTAAATGAAGCCATCAAATAAACTTCTGTGGGGAGCTAACTAATCAATACTTAATTTATATCACTTAGATGACCTGCCATGTTGCAGACAAGCTTGAGTGGGCCACACCTTATTAAGAGATATTTTTAGCACTATCTAAAATCAAACTCAACATCCCTTCCCTTGGATTGTTATTCTGTGAGATACTATGTAAGAAACACTCATACACACATCTAAAAGTGGAGTCCACTCCTAAAAGTTAGGGTTGAAATATCAAGCAGATGATTCTAATAAACAGATTACTACACAGTAACCTACACAGAGCAGTATCTTTTCCTCTAGCTACTAGACCACATTTCAGCTTATAGCAATATTAGGATTTTCTCACTGTTGACTTTTGTTAGAGAACGTGAAATACAAGCACTTTCTTAATAAGAAACAAAAGGGCAGAAGGTTAATAATATAAGCTCTTAGAGGCCTTTAAAGGTGTTTGCCAAGATCATTCGTGACTATGAATGAACTTAGCATATGGTATAGTACATGCTATATGGTACAGGGTGCATGGCTGTCAATATCATTTCCTCTAACAAGCACACTGCACCTTTACCTACTATACACCAAATGACATTTACACTTCTATGTATTTAATCACATCACTTTAAAGTCATTCATCCAGTCAATGCCTCTATTTCCTGAAGAAGTGAAGAGGGTTGAGACATACTGTGGTGTTATATTTTGTCCTCATGTGAGTCACAGAGGTATTTGAGCTTTTGGTTCCTGTCAAATGAGAGGTCACTACAAACATGAGACTGTAAATGCACATTTCCATCATTTTCACATAGACACCAAACATTGACTGAGAGCCATCAATAGTTATCAGTTGCTGGCATCCAAAAGGCAATTCTTTCTCCAAATTTTTGAGTGATTTCAGTATGCTTTGCCAGATCTGTTTTATGAAAACAATACGCACCTTCTTTTTTATCTTCTGAAGTAATCTTCACTTTCGTGTCTGTTATATCTTTAAATGAGGCCAGGAAAAGGACGACATCTCCTTTTTCATTCTTTATAGGAACGATATCCAACAGGCACCAAAACGGAGCCCCTGCAAAGGTGATAAAAATACAAGTCAGCCTCTTGATTCAGCTCTGCAAGTCCGATGTGGAACAAAAGTACAGTCCTTCTCATTTCCATCTACCTTCCAGTCTGCCATCTTGAGAGTGTCAGCTTTCAGAGCCTGACTGTCAAGCCTATACACCTAGGTCTTGGTTTGCAGATTAGACGCTTTCCAGAACATAAGACACATTATTTGGGAAGACACATCTGCCTGTGCCCAGGCCCTTCTGCTTCTGTCACTGAAGCCACATGTTTAATCTTAGTGTCAAAGCATACTTCTTGGTGAGAGGTCACCCTGTAGTCCCCTAGAGCATGGTGGCTTTTGAATAGTGAATTTTGTTTGGTGTGAGTTTACTAGAGGCTTAGTCTATTTAAAACCAATTATTGCCCACTAGGAAGTCTTACATAAAAAAGATGGAATCCACCAACTTGGAGAGATGATGCCAAGCCTCTTACACTCTCATCCACTACCGGGTGGTTTTAGGTTAACAACACTAATATGGCTACTATAACAACTCTTTGGTATTAAAGACATTTATATATAAAACAACATCATACACCACTGTGAGTGGCTTATTTATAGTGTGTGCTGTTTTCTAAAATGATGCTAAATCAAAGTAGAGAGATACGCATAAGTAGAGTGAATATAGATTCACTTATAATAAGTAAAAAAATAACAAAACTAATTGATGGGCATATTTGAATATTTAATCATTAGAGAGTGGCAATACGAGAGAAAAAACTGAGGTTGTCTGTGTCACTAGGGGTGGGCTTTGAGGTTTCAAAAGCTCGCACTTGGCCCATTGTTGTACTCTGCTTACAAATTAGGATAAAGCGCTCAGCTATTGCTCCAGCACATGCGTGCAGGCAGCCATGCTCCTCTCCATGAAAATAATGGATAATTTTTGAAACTATAATCAAAGTCTCAGTTACATGCTTTCTCTTACAATAGTTGCCTTGGTCATGGTGTCTCTTCATAACAATAGAACAGTGACTAAGACAATGGGTTAAAGGTTAAATTAGTGATTTTCCTTAAGGAAAGAGTGACTAAAGAACATACAACACAGGGGGGTCTTCCACTCTGATTAAGTTTTATTTTATGACATCTATACTGTTTGTTTTTTATTTGTGCTATATGTAATATATCTTTAAAGAGCAATGCTGTGGTTTGCTGTGAAATGTCCCCAAAGGTTCATGTGTTTGAACACTTAGTGTCCAGCTTGTGGTAGCTTTTAGACAGGCTATGGAACTTGTAGAGGGTAGAGCCTCGCTGGAAAAAGAGACACTCAACATGGATGGTGGGGCTCTGACTCCATTTCCTGTCTCCTCCAGTTCCCTCTTTATACCCTCCCCTCCACCTCCTTTCCTTCTCCCCTCCCCTCCTGTCTGTCTTTCCCTCTCACTGTTCCAGTCCTATCAGTGTGAAGACGAAATGTGATTTCTTTGACTCCTGGTAGTTGGCTAGCCCTACCCTCCTGTAAAACAAAATAAACCTTGTTCCACAAAGCTGTTTTTGTTGTTGTTGTTATCATTTGGGGCTTTTTTTGTTTTTGTTTTATTTGTTTGTTTTGGGGGTATTTGCCCTCCCCCCCCCCAGTTATTCTAATATAGCAACAGAAAATTGAGTAATATAGACAATAATTGAATTAAATTTCACTTGGGAGTAAAAAGAACCTATCATAAAAATTCATATTAGATGCCACTATACTCAGTGAATTTTGCATAATGCTTAGAGACTCAAACATTTTTGTTGATTTTAACATAGGTACTTAATTTTTTTCCTATGCTACATTAAGCAAACTAGAATACCACCATGTCAAGGTGAGAGTCTTTTTTTATCTGTGTGATAGCTACAAAGAAACCCAAAAACCATCAGATTATAGAGTCGGATCCTAGAGAAAGTAATAGTGTCTGGGGCTTGAGAGAGGTACTTAAGATAGCTTCCTGCTCTTGCAGTGTGCAGGAGTTTGGTTCCCAGAACCTATGTTTAGTGGCTCATTACCAATTAGCGCTCCAATACCAAGGTATCTGACTCTTTCCTGGCTTACATGGGTACCCCACTCATGTGCACATACATGCATACACATAAATAAAAAGTAGTCTTTTATGAAAGAAAGTGCTAGTGGAATGTGGAGAAGATATGAATCAGATAGCTGGCTCACATTTCAATGCATCTTTCTGCCAATTACTATGTAAAAATGTCACACATCATGACAAAGCCTATAAATTATCCTAGAAATCTCATTTATGTAGGCAGTTAGTCAGACACCATTACTACCTCCACAGAAGCATTGTACAAGTACAACTATGGGCTAAGGAAAGAACCAAATTTCAAAATGAGTTAAAAGCCAAGACAGTAGCTGGCAACTGTCTCTAGTGAGCTCTCCTTGCACAGCCATCATTTTGTGCCATGCTATGGGAGACTATGGAGTCTACTTTGAAAATTTTCTTTAAATTACAACACGTGATCTTTGACATCTTTCAAATCTAATAGGAAACTTCATGTGCCTACAAAGTTAGAGGACAAAGTATAATCCAATTGTTTCCTGCAGGACATAAAGGGTATTAAAGCTACCAAGCAACACTCTTGACACTCAGCCTACTCTCTTCTCTTTCCTTTTTGTTCTTGTCTATATTTCTCTGCAACACTCTCTGCAATATCTCTATGACAGTGTCTTCAATCTCCTATAGCTCCTGTAACTTGAGTCTATTCCAGAGTGTGGATTTTCTTCCTTTACTTGAACAGAAAATGCATAGTGGGCAACTTCTTTATAGCAAGAGTGACCCAAGCCCAGACTCATACTCTCTAGGCCAATGCTGGTAGTGACTAAGTCAGTCAGCTTTTAATTCAAAGAAGGAAGTGATTGTTCAGAAGAGGGTTAGAAAGCAGAAACTTTGCGTCAATTTTAACTCTGGCTGCATATAGTAACAGTAATTACCATGTAGGTCGGAAGTGCCAAAATAAACAAGGCTCTGCCAGGATTCCAGTTAATAATACCTTTAATTTCCAGGGATAAATACCATTGACGAAGAAAAGTAGAGTTTATACCTTCTATGGTAAAATATATTTTAGAATTGAATAAATAGTTACCTTGGGACACAAATGTGTAAAAGGGAATTCAGCTTGTTACAAGAGAACTCA
The DNA here is from genome assembly GCF_011762505.2 of Arvicanthis niloticus. Lineage (NCBI taxonomy): Eukaryota > Metazoa > Chordata > Mammalia > Rodentia > Muridae > Arvicanthis > Arvicanthis niloticus. Next base: position 60,645,433 of record NC_047674.1, on the reverse strand, counting down.
TTGTGTGTTTTCTGTAAACCCCATCATGGTATGAATACAGAATATCCTTTGGAAGCTCCTGTGCTTAATAGTTGCTCCCTGAATGGTGGTGTTATTTTGTGAGGTTCTGGAAACTTTAGAAGGTGACCATAGTTAGAGGAAGTGGATCACTGTAGGTGGTCCTTTGAAGGGTAAGCATGGTCATTTTGCTCTACCCTGCCACAAATCCAGAAGCTAGGAAGTCAGCCATCTCTAAACTGTGTGTTTAGATAAATCTTTTCTCTCTGAGGCAAAATGGGCCAAATATTCTGTTCTACTCAGACAAATACATACTCCAGAAGATAATATTTAGCAAAAACAAAACAAAACAAAACCTCAGGATAAAGTACTGAGCACATGACCATGCTTTAATTACTTCATCCACACAGATATAAATATAAAGACTATTGAGACGTGAGTGATTTTGTTCACTTTGATCTGTATGGTCATATTGAAGAATAGTTTAGTTGCTCAATATAGCAAAATACCTCAGAGTAGAATATGAACACGCTTAGTCTTTTGTTTCTATTTTAAGTAAAATCTTGGATAGAATTTCATAATGACTAGGTGAGGTTTTTTTTTTTTTTATTGTAACTATACATACCATATCCTGAGTGTTAACAACATCAGTATCACATCCTATAAAATAAAAGAACATCTGGAGGTATCCTCATCCCCGATTTCAAGCTGTACTACAGAGCAATAGCAATACAAACCATATGATACTGGCATAAAAGTGGACATGCTGGCCAATGGAATCAAATCAAAGACCCAATATAAACGTACAGACCTATGGATGCTTGGCAGTGATCCGTGAGAGAAAGCCTGGTAAGGTAGAGCTAAGGTTAGAAGCCCCAAAGACCCTGAAGGAACAGTAGGAGCTTTGCCTGCTCCCAGAACCAGGTCCCTTTCATGTAGTCACAGCACCTCACAGACCCCTACAGAGAGGTTTATGGTTATCAGTCACATAGAGGCAGAACCTCAAGCACTCCCACAAGTAGATGAGGTATCCCCAACCTCTCTAATAGAAACCACCTACTGTCAGACCCTAACCCACCCCAAAACTGTGTATAAAGATCCTATCCAGAAGGAATAAAGGTGTGTGAGAATTATTCCATCATCTGGGAGCTGTAACACTACTGCCAGGGAAGAGACCTGTTCTCCCTAAATGCCACCAGAAGATCTCCCACACCCCTCGCTGGCTAATCAGCCTCCCACCAGCTCAGCCCAGCTCTACTTAGTGCAGAGCAACCAATGCAGCTTCCTGGAGTGACAGATGCACAGCAGTGGAGGCAGCGGAGGAGGCAATTCCCCCTCTCTGCTTGAGTTCTCTCCCCTATATCTGAACCCTCGCTCCTGGCCTGACCAGAGATCTCCGTGGAAAGCCTCCAGTACACAGGCCCACATAGGTACACCTGTGTTTTTTTTTTTTTTTGTTTTTTGTTTTTTTTTTTTGTTTGTTTGTTTGTTTTTTTTTTTTTTTTTATAAAGAAGCCAGAAATATACAATGGGGGAAAAAGCATTTTCAACAACTAGTGCTGGTCTAAGGGGATGCTGGCATGCAGAGCGATGCAAATAGATCCATATTTATTGCCTTGTACAAAACTCAAGTCCCACTGGATCAAGGGCATCAACATAGAACCAGATATACTGAATCTGATAAGAGACAAAGTGGAGAATAATCTTGAACTCCTTGACATGAGACAACTTCCTAAACAGAGCACCAACTATTCAGGCACTAAAATCGACAATTAATAAATGGGACCTCATGAAACTTTTGTTAAGCAAAGGACACTGTCAATAAAACAAAACAGCACCCCCCAGAATGGAAAAAGATCTTCATTAACTCCACATCTGACAAAGGGTTGATATTCAAAATTCGTAAAAAATTCCTTGTCCTTTTGATGGTGTCCTTTGTCTTACAGAAGCTTTTCAGTGAAAGAACTGGGAGAGAGAGAGTTGAAATCAGTGGTGGGGATTATCTTTGGGACAATCGAGAAGTCTAGGGTAATGGAAACTCCCAGAATTCTATGAGGATGGCCCTAGCTGAGCCTCCTAGCAATAAGGAATATGGAACATGAAAGGGTAACCTTCTGTAACCAGGCAAGTCTTCCAATGGAGGGCTGGGAATACCAACCCAGCCACAAAACCTTCCATTGACAATTTTTCCTGCCTGCATGACATGCAGGGACAAAAAGGGAGCAGAAAGTGAGGGAATGGCCAACCAATGGCTAGTTCAACTTGAGTCCCATGCCATGAGAGAGTGTTTACCCCTGACACTGTTGATAATATTCTGCTAGACTTGCAGACAGGAGAGGCTTCACCCAGCAGCAGATGAAAACCGATGCAGAGACCCACAGTCAAATATTAGGCAGAGCTCAGGGAATCTTGTAGAAGAGGGAAAGGAAGGATTGAAAGAGCCAGAGAGTTCAAGAACACCACAAGAAAACTTACAAAATCAACTAACCTGCTCACATAGGAGCTCAAAAAGGCTGAACCACCAGAGAGCATGCATGGGACAGACCTAGTCCCCCTACACATATGTAACAGATGCACAGCTTGGTCTTCATGAGGAACCTCTAACAGAAGGAGTAGGGGCTGTCTTTAACTCTGTTGTCTGCCTTTGGATTCCTTACCCCTAACTGGACTGCCTTGTCTAGTCTCAATAGAAAATGCACCCAGTCCTACTACAAGTTGATATGCCAAGTTGTTATGGCATATCAAATCATATATGGATACAAGTTAATATCTTTGGGAGGTCTCCTCTTCTCTGAGGAGAAAGGCAGGGCATAGAGGAAAAGGAGGAGAAAGTGAGGAAATAAGAGGAGAGGAGGGAAGGGAAGTTCTTATAAAGATGTAAAATAAATATATAAATTAATGAAAATTAGATATTGAAAAAAACACAAAATATATAAAAACTCAAGAAAGTAGGCATTAACAAACTAAATAATCCAATTTAAAATTGGAGTATAGAGCAAAACAGAGACTTCTCAACAGAGGAATCTTGGATGGTCGAGAAACACTAAAAGAAATGTTTCACATCCTTGGCAATTAAGGAAATGCAAATCAAAACAATGTTGAGATTCCATCTTACTTATACCTGTTAGAATGTCTAAGATAAAAAACACCAGCAACAGCTCCAGCCGTCGAGCATGTAGAGCAACAAAACACTCCTCCATCGGTGGTAGAAAGGCCAACCTGTACAGTGACTTTGGAAATCACTATCCACTTTCTCAGAGAACTGGGACTTGATCTACCTCAAGATTCAGATACACCACTCCTGGGCATATACTCAAAGGATGATCTACCCTACTGCAAGAACATCTGCTCAACTATAGTTATAGCAGCTTTATTCATAATAATCAGGAATTGGGAACAGCCTAAATGTTCCTCAACTGAAGAATGGATTTAAAAATGCAGTACATTTACACAATGAAGTATTACTCGGCTGCTTTGAAAAATGACATTATGAAATTTGCTGGCAAGTGGGTGGAACTAGGGAAAAACCCTCATTCTGAATGAGGTAAGCTAGACCCAGAAAGACAATCATATGTACTCACTCATAAGCAGATATTAACTGTAAATTAAAAGATAATCCTGCTAAAATCCACAGACCCAGAGAAGCTAAGTAATAAGGAGGCCTTAAAGAAAGACAAAAATATATACCTGGGAAGGGGAACAAATTACCCAAGAAGATTTGGGGCATATAGGGATGGGAACCGGTGGGATCAAGTTGTGTGTAGAGGAAGAGAAACAGTTAGAATTGGGGGACCTGTTGGGAGTGAGTAAAAACCTCGTGTGATGCGAACTTCATGGAATTTCTTTTTTTTTTTTTTTTTTTTTTTTTTTTTTTTGTTTTTCGAGACAGGGTTTCTCTGTGTAGTCCTGGCTGTCCTGGAACTCACTCTGTAGACCAGGCTGACCTCGTACTCAGAAATCCGCCTGCCTCTGCCTCCCAAGTGCTGGGATTAAAGGCGTGCGCCACCACCGCCCGGCTTCATGGAATTTCTGAGGGTGACATTAGTGAAGACTCCTAGTAATGGGAGGCTCAGAGCCTAAACCAGATGTCCCCTGTAACCAGGCAAGACCTCAAGAAGGGAGATTGGGACATCAACCCAGCCATAAACCCTCCAAACTACAGTTTGTCATGCCTACAGGATGTGCTGGATTCAGAGCCTAGCACAATTGTCATCGGAGAGACAGAGAGACATCATCCAGCAACTGATGGGAACAGATGTAGAGTCACACCAAGTACTATATAGAGCTCCTGAAATTCTCCGAAAGAGGAAAAAAACAGATTAACAGAGCCAGAGGGATCAAGGAAACCACAAGTGCACAGTCCACAGAACCAACTGATGGGGACTCAAGCAGGCTCACAGAGATCAGGGAGTCCGTATGATCCGAACTGTCGGCCCTCTGCATATATCTAATAGTTGTGTAGCTCTTGAGGGATTGCTAACACTGTGATCAGGACCTGTTTCTGATTCTTGCCTGCTTTAGGGACTTTTTCTTCTACTGGGTTGCTTTATTCATCTTTAATGTGAGGCTGTGTCTGGTCTGATTGTACCTTGTCATGCCATGTTTGGTTGATGTCCCTGGGAGTCTGCTCTTTTCAGAAGGGCGAGACAGTAAGGTGACGGGGGGGGGGGGGGGGGGTGGTGGAGTAAGGAGGTAGGGGAGACAGTCTGTGGGAGGGGAAGTGAAACTGCAGTCAGGATTGATATATGAGAGAAAAATAAATACAAATGCGGGAAAAGAACTTATACAGAGGAATTCTGAATGCTTTAGAGGTTAAAGCAAGAGATGAAAAAAGTTCAAAACTAGATCACCTCATCTCTGTGCAGGCCACTTCTTACAAATTCAAAGTTTCACAAGTTCAAACACATATGTCTGGTCAAACTTTGAGAAAAGTTTTGTTTTCATTCAGGATATTTGGAAAGGGAGAAGGGGAAGAGAAAGGAAGGAAGGAAGGAAGGAAGGAAGGAAGGAAGGGAGGGAGGGAGGGAGGGAGGGAGGGAGGGAGGGAGGGAGGGAGGAAGGAAGACCTAGTGATGTTTACTTGAAACCAATGTGCTAAGAGTTTATTTTATGTTGTTTGTTTCTGTTTAACTTCAAAGTTCCTTTGTCCTTAAATAAGAACCTATGGCAACAATGAAAGGTCTATTCCCTTTTAGGGACTATGTATAACCGACTCTTAACAATTCTAATGATTAGGAGCAAGAAGAGTTGAAGAACATGAAATCTAAAATAACCCCACCCCCATGCTTCTTAAATCAAGAATTCCAGCATCCTCCTTGAACAGAACATTTTCCAAATCATAGATCAGCAGAGCTACTGTTTGCTTAAAACCAAGAGGAATGTGGATAATTCAGTATTACGTACACTTAAACATTCATTCAGCATGAATCACAAGGAAAGCTGAATTTACAATACATCAAAATGTCTTTAGAATTATTTACTAAGGTTGTACCACAACCTTGATACTCAGACACATGCATTACATAAGTCCTAGCTTAAGTTCTCACAGGCCAGTTCTAGCTGAATCTTACCACAATGGTGGAGGTTAAGATGTATGCTAATTTTTAGAGTCACAGAACCAGTAAGTACCAAAAAAAAAAAAAAAAAAAAAAAAATAAGGATTTGCACACAAGACTCCCCACATTTACTTCATTTTGATCTTCTGATAATCATTCTATTTTATGAATAACACTTTAAGGAACAGATTTCATTTCTGTCTCATTTACCTTTTTTTGCAATAAAACAGATGTTTTAAAAATATTGCACTGTAAGAGGAAAAGGAAAGTCTTCGTACTATCAACAAATTCCATGTTTAGCCTCAGACGAAGTATATGCCTTCTTTATGCAAAATTTTGCTGTTATAGTTTAGGGTTAGAATTATCCTTCATTAAGGTGCACACAGTTTTAAAGCTTGCATTTGTGTATTTGAGGAGATAGTAGGATTAGAAAAACCAATACTGGTGTAGCTTCAAGGCAAGGCACCCATCTATGAATCAGATGCTGTGCAGGTTCAGAGTGTAGCTACCTAAGCGGAAGAGGGTCCACAGGCCATCATTGGAACATCCATCTTAAAAAAACCCTTGGCCTGACCCCACCTGTGATCCAACTTCTCTCACTCTGGGGACGCTTCAGAACGTTGCTCTGCTTCCCAGGGTTATTGCTCACCAGATACAATGCACTGATCCATAACTGTACATAAGATATACAGCTACAGTCCCTGAGCTCCTAAGACTGAATGACAGGGAAGGAAGCTCCAGCCCAGACTGGAACTACAGGCCTTTCTCATTGATGATGCCCTGGATAAAGGCTCAGATGTTACTGACAGCCGTTAGTGAACAGAAAATGCTTTACATGTTTTGTTCTAGAACTGAGAACAAGCCAGTGAAATGGACTCACTCCCTTGACACTTGACTTTAAAGAAACAATTGAAGATTCAATCCAACTTGTAGGTCCTCTGAGTGAGAATTTGGCTTTAACAAGCATTGGAGAATTAATTTAACCCTCTTTAATTGTACAAAGCTTTGGTTGGAGGAATCTATAGTTTTACCATAACTAATAATTGTTGGTGCCAAATAAACAGGCATAATGCCTGGGAAAAAAATGCAGCATAGAAAAGAGAACAGCATAGATGAGTCTCGGAGGGTTTCTATTGTTGTGAGGAAACACGATGACCATGGCAACTCTTACAAAGAATAATATTTAATTGGAGCTGGCTTACATTTTCAGAGGTTTAGTCCATTATCATCAAGGTGAGAAGCATGGTAGCATGTAAGTAGACGTGGTGCTGGAGAAGGAGCAGAGAGGTCTACCTATTGATCCTCAGATAGCATAATGAGACTGCCATATTTGGGCTAGCTTGAGTATATGAGACTTCAAAGCCCACCTTTACAGTCACACACTTTCTTCAAAAATGGCACGCAAACTCCAACAATGCTACACAAACTCCAAGGCCACACCTTCTAATAGTGCCACTCCCATTGGTGAAGCATTCAAATATATCAGTCTGTGGCCATTCCTATTTAAACCACAACAAACACTTATGTAGTTTTTAGAGGGTCCTAATACTACAGCATAAAGAATAGGGCAAGATGACAAGATAAGACACATGGGTATATGTAAGAATGTGCAATACATTTTTCTTTGTATGTGTATGTATATGTGTGGAGTGTGTGTATGTGTGTATGGTATGTGTAGTGTTTGTGTATGTGTGGTGCATTCATATGAGTGCTTGGGTATAGAAACCCAAGTAGGATATTAGATGTCTATCTATATCACTCTGCCTTATTGACTTGAAAGAACAATCTTTCACTGGAACAGCTAATTGTTTTCAGCTAGGCAGGCTGACCAGCAAGCTCTCAGCATCCATCAGTCTCCAATCATCAGTGCTGCTTACAAGAATATTCAGCTTGTCCAGTTTTTGTTAGAGGGAAGGATTGGAGATTCAACCTTAGGTCCTCAGACTTGCAAAACAAATACTTATACCATGAAGATATCCTGCCAACCTCTGTCAATAACTCTCAAGAAAGTATTCACAAATGAGTGACTTAATATTGCTTTTGTGTATAAACTACTGGTATGCTATTCCAGGTCCTCTCCGAAACAAGCCTTGTGAAGACTGGATGTGTTTTTGAAGTCAGGTGAGAAAGAAGCAAGCAGGTAAAAGTGGATAATAGTATCATTGGTTACAAGGCAATTCTAAGATATTGGGCAGACCCATTAAGAGCTATATTCTGTTGCACAAACCTACACTAGCACCCCCATTTCACCCACTGACATTAGTGGGAAGCTTGCTTTCTGTGCCAATAGATGATGTGTTTTAGAGCACAGTAGCTGGAACTGTGAGACAACTACTGTTCCAATCAACAAGAGAGTTAGATTCTCATGGCTGCCAGTTAGTATGGTTGACATCTCTAATTTTTGTCAGAATCTCATCCACATGTCCTACCTTCTTCCACGGTACCTCTAAATGTCATTACAAACCCATTGTCTTCCATACATGCAGCCTTCATAGCGACATTCAACCTGGAAATCTGGGTGAAACTACAAGTATGTGTAAAGCATTTGGTCCTCCCAAAGACCAGCAGGAGAAATTTTATATTCATTCAACTATGAAGGCTACCCGATGTTTCATGCTGTTTCTACTTCATACTTCTCCTAGCATCTGGCCTCTCTTTTACTTTTTCATTATTTTCTTCATCTCTATAGCTTGTGCCATATGATTCAATAAATTAGTATTCTGTATGTATTAATCAGAGCCAATTTATATTACTTATAAAAAATTCTAGCTAAAAGAGATACGGTGAGACGAGGGAAGTCAGATGAAGATGTGCCACATGTGTCTGTGCTTGGGGGGGGGTGTCTCTGCTTAACTGCTAAGTATTCTCAGGCATTATTTTTGCAACTGTCACAACACATCTGCATGCTGCGTCAAACAGCTATAGGAAGTAAGTGCATTTTTAGTCACTAAAAGTGTCCACCAAGCACAACTCTGGCTCAGTGTCAGTAGTTTTGAAAGTTGGTGGTAGTATAAGCTGAGTATTGGCTGTTATCAGATCCACCTTTTACACATGTGAAATCTTTTATGATAGTGTTTTCTACTTCTTAGGGAAAGAAATATAGGTCACACAAACACCCCAGAGAACACTGAACTCATGAATACTTAATCTGTGGTGAAATATGAAGTCATCTGAGTTGGAGTTAGAAGTGACCTTAGAGGTAAGGATATGGAACTCAGAGGGCTTCAATAAGGTGGTTATTCTCAAAATGTTAGTCTCTATAAAAGCTGAAACTGGGCCTCAAATGCTGACTTTCAAGGTCATGGATACTTTATCAACACACATTGAGTTTCTTTGTATACTAAAAACAAAATAAAATAATAATTACCAAAAGAATGAGCAATCTACTTCTGATACCTTAAAAGGAAAATTATTATCTCATCCATTATTTATAAAATATATTGTAGAGTAAGCTAGGATATATAGAAACCTAACATTTCATTCAAATCTGTGCTTTCAAGCTTGAGAAACACAGTATAAAGAAAGTCAGACAGCAAGTACTATGTAAGAAACATAAATGTCTGATGAAAATTGGAAATAAGGAAGTAAATACTGAATTGAAGTGGATAAGAATCACTTATTGACTCTCTACTATATAAATATGTAATTACTGTTTTAGGTGGGATTTAGCATGCTCCAAAAATACGCTGACAACAAGCATACTGAACGTTTGCTCCACTGTACAAACTCAACTCCTGGTGAATACTAGGGAATGCCTTGCCAGATTGCCCTGAGTCACAACTTGGCATGCAGCTAAGACAGAATAGTCATGTGTCTTCCCAACTTCCAGCCTCTCCTGAAATGCAGAACACACTTCTCTAGAACTGAAGGCCTAGCCCGATGTCTAGAAAAGCTTTGTTCTATCATAGCATTCTGATGACCTTCCCATCAGATTCATTATCTGATACTGAGCAGACAGTTTTGGAAGAAACAAATTTATGGGTAATATTTTCTTTCTGATTCCAGTGTTTCTTCCCTCAGGAAAAAAAAGCCAATGTATAATTGACAAAAGAAAATAAAGAGCTGTACAAAGCAGAGAAGGCTCCATTGGTTTGTTCAACTTTAGAAAAAGTGGTTATTTACCCATAGAGATCAGCAAATATATCCCATACTGTTCCAGACAATCAAAAATTCATTTACACAGTATACCTGGATTCTCTTTCAGCCAGTCGACACAGCCATTGAAGACGAGAATTAGCTACAGACAATATGGAAGCCGTGAACATGGTTGTTTTCTAGCAAATCTTTATAAAAATAAGCAGCGGTCCAGACACTAGCCATGATTTGCCAACTCATTATATAGACACCATCAATAAGCTCAACAGAATATGGGCTGCATTTTTGCCTTTGGAAGATATTGAATAGATCCAACTGCCAAACTATTTAAGGAGCACAAGAAATTGCTATTCTTTTTGACTGGAATAATGGACCTTCAGGAAGGATCATTTTATCAATCGATTTTCCTCAATAAAGATGGGTGATTTCATTTCATATTTAGTAAAGAACATCTTAACCACCTCACATAAGAAAAAATGAGCCTGGCTACCAGTCACATGGGGGAATCCCTGGCTGGGCTTTCATGCAAATCTATGAACAGAAAAAAAAACCATGATGCTCTGAGTCTTTATAAGCTGCACTGTGTAAAGCCAAATGCATCCGACTCCCAAGTCTAAGCATGAAATACAGGTTACAATTAGAAGCTACATAGGGCTAAGCCAAAGCAACTAGCTCAGAAGTGTGAAAATCTCTCCAGCCAGAGTCTAATCTAGGTTTACAGAATGAAATATGAGTTCCATCCTATAGAGCAGTTCTTAGCTCATGGAACAAGCTGAGCTAGGAGGGGAAAAGATTGTATCAGCTAGAGGTAGGGCAACTGTAACTGCCTGCAGAAGACTTGCATAGATCAAACCAATCATCTTTCAGCATCTCTGAGGTGGGGACTCATGAGGCTCCACCATGAAGTGATAGTTATTGGCAGTTGATGGCTGCTGAGGAAGGAAAAGTAAGTTTTCCTCAGGGGTACAATACCTGGCAGTTTGAGGTTACTCCAATGATGCCCCCACCCCACCCCTATGTAGCACTAATTGGATTCAGTATCTAATAAAGAAACAAAGAAACAATAACAAAGCCAAAGGCTGGAAGATGGAAACAGGTTATAGGGACTCTCCTTAGAAGAATGTAGGCGTAGGTGTGATCTAAATACATTGTAGCGATTTCTCAAACAATACATTTTAAAGATTGAGAAACTGCCTTCTGATAACCATTAACAGCATTTCATTTCATTCTCCTATGCTTCTCACAGTTTGTAAAAAACGAACAGTAGTTGAAAACAATATCCCAAAGAAAACTTAGTCCCCACCAAAGGGAAATTCTGGGAAAGTAAAGGTTTTAAACTGTTTTGCTTACCATAGCAGAGATCTACTATCAAGCTCCAACTGAGTTGGATGGCTGGTCTTGAAAGCTATCTCAAGTCATAACACATTCCTTTGCACACAAGTTTTTTTCCTAATGATGTTTCTTATATCCTATCTATGCCTCTGTAAGCATGATTCATAACACACACACACACACACACACACACACACACACACACACACACACACACACACAAATTCCCAAGAGAAACCCCCAAACCTTGCTGTGGTCAAATTCCCTCTTATTCACAAACACACGTGGACACACCTACCAGCATGAAATTAGGAGGTTTATGACTCAAGTGCACATCTCAGTGTCTGTTTTGATTAATTTTTCTTCCTCATCCCAACCAGTAAACATTAGCAAGTCTTTCAAATTAATTAGCTGCACCTTCAAAATAGATCTCCTATCCATTCTTAAATAGTCACTCTTCAGTTTCCCTGGCCTTGTTCTAGAACAGCCATGGCTTCCTCACTTTCCATGTGCACCATAGCCTCCTCATGCGCTGAGAAGGCTCCTCACATTTCTATCCCATACTCTTAACTTACAATGCCTCTGGAAACAGAGCCAACCTACTTGGTTACTTTCCACATGCAAAAAAGATGTTGCTTTATCAGCCCATCACAGAATCCAGAACCTTACTCTATACCTGGCATAGGGTTTGGAAAAGAGTTCTTTAAATAGAATTAAAGAAAATATTCTAGTAATGGAACCAGATACACACACACACACACACACACACACACACACATATATATATATATAAAGATAGTTTTACAGTTCAAACAAAACTTGAAAGGAAAAGAAAGCCACTCATGAAACTGAGATGGGCTTGCTCAGAGCCGTGATAGTTTCCTTAGCTCAGTGTTAGGATGTTTACGAGGCAGTAGTGAATAGGATCCATCACAGGGAGAACATCAATGACCATTAGAACCATATGGATATTAACCATATGGATAAAACAATTAAGCTGAAAGATGAAATAGATTTAATTGGGAATGATGCATGTATTTGTTGATTGTTTAAGTACCATGGCTAAATATCTGACAAGCAGCAACTCAAGGGAAAAAAAGAGTTTATTTTGGCTCAAAGTTTGAGGGAATCGTGTAAGGGACAATATGTCAGAAGGAATGTGAGTTAGGTCATGCGACGTCACCAGTCAAGAAGCAGACAGGAAGTGGATTGAGGCTACCAAAACTTTAAGGCTCACCCTCAGTGACTGCTTTCTTCAGTAAGACTTCACCCCTAAAGCTTGCTTAATCTTCCAAAAGAGCACCCCCATGTGGAGAAACAAATCTTCCAACACATGAAGCTATGGAGGGAGGGTCTTCATATTTAAGCCGCAACAGTGAGGCATGGAGAATGGAGGCTGGAGAAGGGAAGAATGAGCTTAAAGAGATAGACTATGGACTAAGACAAGCTTGTGAGTGGCTTTAGGCAAGCTTGAAGAGTTTGTCTTTATCCATGAGATAGGAGGAATCCGTGAAGGTTTTGCTATAGGTACACAGCATCTGCATTGTAGATCGGGGTCTTATAGACAATGAGGGAAGAGGATTTCAGAGGGTGCATATCTAGATAGTGGTTAAGATGAATTGTGCAACCCAAGCTCAATATTAAGAGAACTGAACTAACAAGAGTGCAAGAAGGATAAGCCTCAGAAAATAGTGATCATCTTATGAGATTAGCCTATGGCCTCATCACCTAAAAACAAATCACAGGTGTCTTTAAAGTGCAGCCAGCTGATTCTGCATCACTATCCTGCTGTGTATTCTTAAAGGATGTCATTCTTTGGTGTACTCATTTGGTAATCTAACACAAGAGACAAAACATTGTTTTCTTTAAATTTACTTATGCATTTACATCCCAAATGCTGTCACTCCTCTCAGTTCCCCCCTCAAAGGATTCCTCCCTCTATCCCTCCTCCCCCTTGCCTCTGAGAGGGTATCCCCCACCCTGGGGCAGCAAGTCTCTGCAAGATTAGACACATCCTTTCCCACTGAGGCCACACAAGGTAACCCTCTGCTACTTATGTGCTGGGGGAGTGGGGTGTGCGGGGTGCGTCAAACCAGCACATGAATACTCTTTGGCTGGTAGCTCAGTCTCTGGAAAGTCCCAGAGGTCCACGTGTGTTGACACTGTTGGTCTTCCTTCATGCTCAGCGCCTTCAATTGTCCCCCTACCTCTTCCTTAAGGCTCCCTGACTTCTGTCCAATGTTTGGCCATGGGTATCTACATCTGACTCAGTCACCTGCTAGGTAGCACTGATCAGATGACAGCTATGCTAGGCTCCTGCCTGTAAGCACAACATAGCATCAATAATAATTGGGCCTGCCCATGGGATAGGTTTCAATATGGGTTGGTTACTGAATGGCCATTCCTTCAGTCTCTGCTCCAACTTGAGACAAAACATCTTAGCTAAGTCATCACTGTGGTGGTTGGAATATACTTGGTCCTTGAGAAGTGCTACTATTAGGAGGTGTGGCCTTTTGGAAGAAGTGTGTCACTGAGTAGATGAGGGCTCCTTGTGGTCAAGCTCTGCCAGTACAGAAGTCAGCCTTCTGGCTACTTTTAAACCAAGACATAGAATTCTCAGCTTCTTCTCTAGTACCATGTCTGCTTGTATACTGCCATGGTGATAATCGGCTGAACCTCTAAAACTATAAACCAGCCACAATTTGCCCATAAAGAGTTGCTTTGGTTATGGTGTTTCTTCAAGCAATAAAACCCTAAGACAATCACCAAACCTTTATACAGTCTTTGTGATGGTAGCTAAATAAGTATGAACTTATTTACTTGTGAGGTACTGACCCACAGACCAGGGCAAAATGTAGCCCAAAGCAGTGCACTGAATTCCAGAAAGAGCGTTATGAGAGTTTGGCACACTAGGGAAAACACAGTTCTTTATAGTAGAAAAGGCAGCTCCAAGAGGAAACTGGATACTCATTAAATAGCCATTTTACTCAGAGCTATTATCATGGACCTGTAAACATGTGCAGTCACAAAGGCCCCACTCTCAGAAGGAGCCATGCTTCTGCTTGATCTTCTCTTGTCTTTAAAACTTTTAGTAATCCATGAACAAAGGGGTCTACACTTAAATTTTGTGGTGGGCCATGCAGATTGTATATATTTATGTTAATATATGCCTAGGCTCCTCTCCTTCAGTTCTTCATCAGACACCTAGGATGGCAGCAACACATCTCAGTTTCTGAGGCAATAAGCTGAAGTACAAATAAGAATTGCTTAGCAGGCGGTAAATCACTGAGTGACTGAAAGCTGAGATGCCGCCCTGAACTACCTTGGTTCTAGGTGCCCATTTGCTTTGTAGATGGTTTCTGAGCTAATCTGCAGACTAGACATGGTAAATGTGGCAGGAAGACCTTTGTCAGGGCTTGAGCCTTCAAGTTAAACATATTCCTTCCTACTACAGAGACAGAGCCTCTCAACAAGTAAGGGTCTCTGTTTACAGGAACTCCTTTAGCGTTGGCCATTCTTGCATACTCTTACTAGTTACAGCTCCTTCTGAGTTCCTAGTGGTGGAGTAATGAGTGTCTCCATCTCCAAGAATAAAAACCAGATAGCTGAGACCTGGATCTCAGCCCTTCACTTTGTTTCTGGGAGAACCATACTATGAAATGGGGTGCTAGTGGGATTAGGTTTGGAATGTTGAGGAGAGGTTGAGGAACTTGGCCACACTGAACAATTATTGATGCTCTTTTATGAAGCCCTCTGTGCTAACCCAGGAAGTGCTAAGGGTGACTGTGAAGAACACTGTGCTGGGATCATAAGCCCTCACAGTCACAGCTAAGTATCAGCTGCAGGTGGCAAGGCCACCATGTCCTGGTGAATGGTCTTTAGCCTCATCTACTCAGACACCTTGTGTTGTAATCATCTCAAGGTCAGCAGTGAATACTCCAGTAACTGGAATGACAAGTGACTCCCTGCTCATTGTCCAAATACTGTAGCCTTAGGCAGCGCCATAGAGGAAAAAGTAGCCTTTAATCAAGTGGTTTGTTCAGATGTCTGAGTGGACATGGAAAGTCATCTAATTTACAAATACAGAGGTTGAATAAACAGAAGCAGGAAGAGAATTTGCAAGGCCCCTCTCCTCACAATTGTAAGTAACACAGCTCTGAGGAAAAAGGTAGCCTGGCAGACGGGATCCAAGAAATATCACAAGATCACAGCACACACACACAAAACCTTACACAAGAGACTAACAAAACAGAACAGAACAAAACAAAACAAAACAAAACAAAATAACAGGTAGATGGCTGCCTCTGCTTGGGAAAGAGGCACCAAAGTGAGGAGGGCAAGCTTATGTAGGTTTCTTGAGTGCTGAGTTTTACATGAATGGAGATTTCCAGGGTAGGAATTGGGGAATTTCAAGACCTGATCTTGGGGTGAGCTCAGGGATTGGTGGGGATTCAAACCCCAGAACAGTTTGAGTTTATTACCCTAAATGTTCCCCACCCTTTATGCTTATCAGTGATAAACAACCAGGACTCTAGAATAAAAGAAACATTATTATCATTAAACAACTTCCTGGTGTATGGGGTTGTCAAGGTCAGAGGTCCATGAGGCAAGCTTGGTCTTAACCGTTAGGGTATAATTGAGTGTTGTAGGCCTCTGGTTTCATAGTGACAGGCTAATAATCTTGTAATAGCAACTGATTAAAGATATGGCTAGAAATATTTTGGATCTGATGTTCAAGAAATATGGACAAGAAATTTATGAGACAAGGTATAAAGGAGGAGAAAGTGGGTTAAGAAAGGCAGAATCCCGTTCCACATTTAAAGGTCAACAATCCATTGACCAGTGACATCAAGCTGTTCATTATACTTTTGGAGATCTATCTGGAGATGTTGAATCTTGTCTTTCACTATATCCCATCAGTTAACATAGAAGCAACATTCCACCCTGAGGAAGAGACAAAGGCTACCCTTCTCCACTGTCAGTAGATGTAATCATGGCTGATTGTGTAAGCTCCATGGCAGCTTGTGAGTCTATTTGGCCCTGGAAATGAGAATCATCTGTGCTACTGGTTGGAGGTCATGGATTATCTGGAAGGAAGACTGATAGTAGATCTTATTATTTATTTATTTGTTTATTTATTTATTTATTTATTTATTCATTCATTTATTTTTAACTCCAAATTTTATCCACTTCCTGGTCCATCCTCTGACTGTTCCACATCCCATACCTCCTCCCGACCTCCCTGTCTCCACAAGGATGTCCCCAACCCCCACCCTGTCAGACTTCTAAATTCCCTGGAGCCTCGAGTCTCTTGAGGGTTAATTGCATCTTCTCTGTCTAAACCAAGACCCAACAGTCCTCTGCTGTATATGTGTTGGGGGCCTCACATCAGCTGGTATATTCTGCCTGGTTGGTGGTCCAGTGTTTGAGAGATCTCAGGAGTCTAGGTTAATTGAGACTGCTGCTCCTCCTAGAGGGTCACCCTCCTCCTCCTCAGCTTCTTCCAGCTATTCCCTAATTTAACCACAGGGGTCAACAGCTTCTATTTATTGGTTGTGTGCACATATCTGCATCTGACTCTTTAAGCTGCTCATTGGGTCTTTTGGAGGACAGTCCTAATAGGTCCCATTTTGTGAGTGCACCATAGTCTCAGTAATAGTGTCAGGCCTTGGGACCTCCCCTTGAGCTGGATCCCACTGTGGGCCTGTCACTGAAACTTCTTTTTCTCAGGCTCCTCTCCATTTCCATCCCTACAGTTCTTTCAGACAGGAAGAATTATGGGTCAGATTTTGACTGTGGGATGGCAACTCTCTTCCTTACTTGATGCCCTGTCTTCCTGTTGGAGTTGGGTTCTATAACTTCACTCTCTCTACTGTTGGACATTTCATCTAAGGTCCCTTCCTTTGAGTCCTGAGAGTATCTCACCTCCTAGGTCTCTGGTGCATTCTGGAAGGTCCACCCCAACCTCCTACCTCCCAAGGTTGCCAGATTCCATTCTTTCTGCTGGCCCTCAAGGCTTCAGTTCTTTTCCCTCACCCAATACCAGATTAAGTTCTCCTCTTCACTCCCTTTCTATCCATTTTCCCTCCCTAGTCCCTGCCTCCCTCCTCACTTATGATTGCCTTCTCTCCCTCCCAAGAATGAGGTGTCCTCACTTTGGCCCTACAGCTTGTTGACCTTTTTGAGTTCTATGGAGTGTATCTTGGGTATTCTGTAATTTTTATTGGCTAATATCCACTTATTAGTGAGTATATAACAAGCGTGTCCTTTCTGGTCTGAGTTACTGCACTCAGGATAATATTTTCTAGTTCCATTCATTTGCTACAAAACTCAGGATGTCCTCATTCTTAATAGCTGATTAGTATTCCACTGTGTAAATGAACCACATTCTCTGTATCCATTCTTCTGTTGTGGGACATCTGGGTTGCTTCCAGATTCTGGCTATTACAAACAAGGCTCCTATGAACATAGTGGGACATGTGCCCTGGTGGCATGGTGGGGCATCTTTTGGGTATATTTCCAAGAGTGGTATTGCTGGGTCTTCAGGTAGATCTATTTCCAATTTTCAGAGGAACCTCCAGATTGATTTCCAGAGTGGTTGAACCAGTTTACAATCTCACCGGCAATGGAGGGGTGTTCCTCTTTCTCCACATCCTCAACAACATACGTTTTGATCTTAGCCATTCTGATTGGTGTAAGGTAAAATTTCAGGGTTGTTTTGATTTGCATTTTTCTGATTACTAAGAACTTTGAACATTTCTTAGGTGCTTCTCAGCCATTCGAGATTCCTCTGTTGTGAATTTTTGATTAGGTTCTATACCCATTTTTTTATTGGATTGTTTTTTTGTTTTTTGTTTTTTTTTTTTTTTTTTTTTTTTTTTTTGGTGGTTAGCTTCTTAAATTCTATATATTTTGTTCTATATACGTTGGATATTACCCCTCTATCGGATGTGGGGTTAGTAAAGTGAAGATTTTTCCCAAATCTGTAGGTTGCCTATTTGTCTTATTGGCTATGTCTTTTTTTTCTTACAGAAGCTTTCCAGTTTCATGAGGTCCCACTTACCAATTCTTGATCTTAGAGCATGAGCCATTGGAATTCTGTTTAGAAAATTTTTTCCTGTGCCAATGAGTTCAAAGTTCTTTCCCACTTTCTCTTCTATTAGATTTAGTGTATTAGGTTTTATGTTGAGGTTCTTGTTCCACTTGTACCTCAGCTTTGTACAAGGTGACAAATATGGGTCTATTTTCCTAGCCTGGTCCTAGACTCACCTGTGTTCCTTAGGAAAAAGGTCATGGAAATACCATTAAAAGTCATGGAAAGACTGGGGAGAAGGACAGATAAATGTCATGGAAAGATTGTATATTGAAATTCTTTAATACAGGTAGAAGAATTAGCAGTAGAGGACCATAATTCATTTGAGAATGCTTGATGACCTTCCCAATCAGTCTATCCTGGCAACCTACCACAACAGGGGAACAATGGCCAACTGAGGCCAGGTAAGAGGAGAAAAAGAGAGTCCCATGGCAAAACAGGTATAGCAGAACTAAGGGCTGCTGGTTAGTAGAAAGTGTGTGCCTGAGAGTTGATTTTGGTAGCTATTGCTGAAGAAGGAGATTAGGAGAACAGAGAGGGAAAGGACAGTGAGTTGAGGACAATAAGGGGGAATCTCCTTAGCATGATCAGAAATAGTGGAGAAATCATGAAGTGTGGGCTTTATAGCTAGGAGGAAGTTTTTTTCCCCCTTGGTTGGTTTATACCACGTGGTCATTTTTAATCAAGATAAGAATGAAGTCACATGGTAAAATCCATCCTTTCCTAGTCTAGCAAAGATGGCTGTCAGCCATGTGGCTGCCTCCATCTTGACATGCGTACAGCAGCCAAGGTGTCAACAAATCATATATTTTCTTTAAGATTGCCTATGTATTAATTTTCAACTATCAACTCTATTTTAATTTTTATTTTTTATTAATCATATTATTTGTTTACATTTTAAATGTTATCCCCCTTCCTGGTCTCTTCTCTACAACCCCTTCCTGGTCTCTTCTCTACAACGGCCCTTGCCCCCAGCCCATCCCCCTTTCCTTTGTAATTTCAAGTTTTAAATTAAACATTTTGTTACAGATTTTACAGATTTTTTTAACCATACCAAATATACTTATAAATTCAATGTCCAGAAAGTTTACACAATAGTCTTACAAATCCTGAGATGAGTCTTCTTACCTTAACAAAAGTTTTGGAGGGTTAAACCCAAATCAAAAAGAGTGTGAAAAGAGTAGTGATAATCCCCACTGGACATAGTCTGTCATTCTGTCCTACTTTATTCTCCTTTCTCTCTCACATAGTCAGGATGTTCATCTAATATGGAACAGAGATTTTGGAGTAAACCTATAAACAAGTAAGCTTGGAGCTCTAGGAGGGAGAGCCATACCCAAACTCCAGAGCCAGCTTCTAGTTGAAATGGGATAGCATAAAACATCACTCTGATGCCACTCATACATAAAAGGCAAACAAATCCTATGAAACTGAATCTAGTAAGCTGAAAGCAAAGAAGGCTTGGAGATTGGAAATTTCCGAGTCCTGTCCATAGTGAGAGGACACTACAGGAAGAAGCTGAGAGAGGCACCGGCCACCGAGGAGTGTGTACAGTGTGTACGTGCTGCATCTGGACTACTCCATTGCTTTCCCCTCATCCTGCTAGGTCTCAGAGCAGATCTCACTTTACAACAAGTTTACAGATCCATGGAGCCATCAACTGTACTTAAAATACCAGACAATTATGTAATATATTGGGACCAGACTAAAGCCAACAGGGGGTGGAGTGAAAGGAGGGAGAACTTAAATGTTGGAAATGGGAAACCCCTTTCCATTTTCCTTATTGCTCACAGTATTTGTAAAGGTCCTCAATAGTATTAGGATGTAGGGTACCATTAGTCATCCCTTTGGATTGATTAGCTGAGGGATATTGAGGCCAAATTTGATTGCAAAAACAAATAAGTTTATGGATCTTCCAGTCAGGTGCCAGCTGTAGAGGCTGGAGGCTTTTTAAAAGGCATCTCAAAGTGGAATGAATTGGAAAATATATCTAGATGTGGTTGGGGGAGTCTTATATATGAGAACAATTCAGAAACCGTGTTAAAAAAATCAAAAAGGGCCTAGAATAATTGTGGAATTTGTAGAGGCCAGAAATCAAGGAAGAATATGGGCAAGTCCAAAGACAGATTGTGAGGATAGATTAGGAAAAGGGTATAAAAGCCACCTTGAGCCTAAAAAAACTGGATTGCAGCTTCAAGGATGGGTGACTTGGTCAGGTGAAGAGGGCCAGTGGCCTTAAGTACTGTGGCTGGGGTAATGGTGCCCATTTGGGGAACTTAACAATTATCACTGATGGATTGTACAGCTGTGAAAGAGGTCTTGGTTTTGGTCAACGCACTGGCTGGAAAGCCTGGAGACCCAACAGGTGTCCATTGCCTGCAAGCGATGGGCATCTATTTCACTAAGCTCCCAGAATCCAGGCTCCTAACACTTGGTATGGAACTCCACTGATCTGCACTGTTCAGTCAGGTTCAGGGCAATGCAGCCCCACCCTAAGAGCACAGGTAGAGGGCGTGGTGACTACAGGCCTCAGGTCCTAGAGAGATTTACATACTAATGAAATGCCTGCTGGCCAGAGGGCGGAGCCAATTAAGCATTCTTCCCCAGCCCCTCCCCCCTCTCTCCCTCCCTATTTAACTCAGGTCTGCCCTGAGTTTCATGAGGGTGCACATCCAGATTCAAGCATCATCTGTCATGCCAATAAAGCCATTTAGGAAACCCAAGGACTTTCTCGTGTCATTGGGGCCATGCCATGAGGAAATTCGGAGAAGGCCTTTAATGAGCCACTGTAGCCACAGACTCCATGCCTAACTTCCCACCTGGAGGAACTTTCAGCATTCCCAGCCACCCTACCCACAGTAGATGGGAAAGATGAGTCTGTTGCATGTGGGCTGGAAAAGGGATAGGGTCCCAGTGCAGCTCATACCCTGAGGGGAAGCACAGGCATCAGGAAAGCCTATCCAGTCAAGATGCCAATGAAAGTGTTACAGCTTGGAGGGGAAAGTTATCTGGCACGAAATACAACAAAGGCACAAAGCACAGCAAACCTCACATTAGAGATTTATTGAGGGAAACTCAGAAGCAGAGGCAGGCTTATATATGGTTTCTTGAGAGGCAGGATGTTTTCCAATATGGGTTTTGGTGAGATTTCAAGTCCTGTGCTTGGGGAAAGCTCAGGGTTTGTTATGATTTCAAGTTCAGAGTTGATGGGATTGTAAGCCCTGAAACTGAGGTTGGGCTTTTTACCCTATAATAATTCCTACATATATATGTGGTCTCATATATGTGTGCCCTCTGAACTTTTTCATCCTGATATAAACCCTTTGAAGTTTCCCGTATTCGCATTTCTAAAATTCACCTCTTGAATATAAAAGACATAAGAGAGAATATAAAAACAGTAACTCCCCATCAAGACTGAAAAGTTACACTGAAAATCATTTCAAAAATTTTAGCTAGTCAGGAATGATGGTATAGTCTCATAGTCTCAGTACTTAAGACATCAAAGCAAGTTAGAAGCTTAGGGTTACTAATAGAACGAGGTCCAATGAATGTCAAAAACAAAAACCTACAGGATAAGAATATTAACCCAAAACATAAAAAACTTTATGTTTGCACTTGAGGGAGCTGATTTGCAGGGCCCAGAACTACTTTACTCAATGGCATTTCACATAGCTAATCTGAAAACCTAGTTGTCAGATGGGTAGATACTGGATAAGATACTGATGGCTATTAGGGCCAAACATGCATCATAAAGTTGGCAAACTCAAACCTTTATTCTTACACTTTGACTGGAGACTAAGTCATAAAGACATAACAGGCATTTTCTCCCAAAAGTAGGACCTCTCTGACTCTGCAGATGGACCTGTCCAACAAGTTCAAGACCTGCTCATGACTACCCCTAAGGTGTAGGCTTATGATGATTCCCTATCTTTGTTCAAACTGTAAACATTAAATTAGGAGATAAAGTCACCTCAAAGACCTACATTTAAGAAGAGACTATATTGGAGGCTCCTAGGTTCCCCCTCTGCTCTGTGTGTTTCTTCTCTGCTAATAACAGCTTTTCTTCACTGACTGTAGCTTCTGAGATTCCCCCTGCTCCATTTATTATGCTTGAGAGTTTTCCATCTTTTAACTCTTTAACTGGCAGAGAAAATGAACCTAATCAAGACCCCTAGAGAGTAACACCTCTCCTACACAGGAAAAGCAACTGCCCAAACCAGCCCAAAGTGTTGACTCACAAGATTGCAAGACAAGATGAGAGATATTTAAAGCAACCAAGTTGCAAATGGCATATTATAAAGCACTAGATACCTGGGGCACTGCATAGATGTCTTTTTGCCTTAATCAGTTTGAGAGCTGTAACCCTTTTACAGAAAATAGCTTTCAAAATATTAATTTTCACAGGTTTTTTTTGGAGGGGAGGAAGGCAACTCTTTGAAGACCACCACAAACACTTTTAAATTTCAACAAAAATTTAATCTGCACAGTATAGTCTGCTTGGTTCTAGGCATGTTTGCATATAAGCACATTGTCCTGGGGTTGCCCTGGATGCTCTGATTTGTGATGCCACAGGCCCACCTAGACCAGTGAGTGACCTTGTTCTAGTGATTGTCACAATTAGACTGCCTTCTTCTTTGTCCTGGTTCTGGTGGGAAAACCATCTTCTCTTGCTCAGAAGACATGTTTCCTCCTGAGGTTCCTCATTCTTAGAATACACCATCCTTTGTTTTCTGTCTTGGGACTAGTTTCTCAATCTCTTATTGGAGATTCCCAGATGGCTTGCCTTACTAATATCTCAATGAGGTATTCTAACTTAACTACAAATTATGATCAGGCTGGGAACTCTAACAGTCACATCAGGTACATTGCAAAAACTATGCTTTTCCATAAAATATGCATTCTTGTGATTCATAACATGAGCAGATGAACACAGTACACTTTGCTCTGTGCAATACTAGGTATGAACCCATCTCTCAGTAGTCAAACTACACATACTGTACACTTAAAATGTTAACATTGAGAATAATTTGACATTCTGAAACCCCATTTTTCCTACTTTTCTATATTGAACTCCAAGTTTAAAATACCTACAGGGTGTAAAAAATATTCTAGAAACCTGTCACATCTTCACATTGAATAATGGAGCATAAAACTCACTCAACAGTCTTATGCATAAGCCTAGTGTCAGAGGAAGGAAAGTAATGAAATAGAAGAGAGCTGTGTACTGACAACTTTGAGACATTGATAAAAGAAGGTAAAGAGGACACAAGCCAATGCAAACAATGGAGAATCGACATGGTTGAGGTATCCATTTTTTGAAATGCAATATCTACATCTGACATAATTACAATAGGCATCACAATGACATTCTCTAAAGCCTTTTCTTAAAATTTAGAAAGAAACATGAAAGAGCTAAAACTGTTAAGGTCTTTATGAGGAACAAACCCCAATAATGTTGGAATGTTGGGGATATCACTCCACTTGGCTTGATGCTATATTGTAAAGCCATAGCATACAAAGCAATATGATGCTGTCATGAAAAGAGACACAAAGTAGGTCAGAAGAAATGCAGAGGCTGGACGTAAAGCCACATGTGTAACCAACCAATTTTCAACAAAGTCATCAAGCAGAAAAAGGCTTGAGTGACAGTCTGCTCAATACATGAAGACGAGGAACCTGAATTTCTATATGCAAAAGAATGAAGTTGATTGTTATATTACAAAAATTTACTCATAGAAAAAAATATCAACTCCCATGACTAAAAAGCCAGGTATAACAGATATAAGATTTGAAACCATAAATTTTACAGTAATGCACACAAAAATCCAGGCCTCAATATTATAGCTTAAAGCAAAGTAAAAGTGAGGGAAAAAAAAAAACCAACCACAGAGAAAGAAAGCAGGCACCCTCCAGGCTGTGAAAGTTGTTTGAAAGCCACACATCATGTAAGGGCTTAGGATCCAAGATCTATAGACAAATCACATAATCCAAGGGCAAAAAGATCTATAATCTAACTGAAAAAATGGGAAGTGAATTTGAATGAATAGTGCACTAGCTGGGCCCATATAGCCAATTATCACTGAAGAAATTATAAATCAAAATCACCATAAATTATAAATCAAAATCACCTCTTCTCATGCACATGTTAGGATTGTTGTTGTGACATGTGCACTGTGGGTGCAAGTAAAGTCATTGAGGGAAGTAGGCAACAGTTCCTAAGAAGCTGGAACTACATCTGGGTCAGATGACCCACCGTTGCACCTTCTGGGAAGGCACATAAATGAAGTGACATGCCCACTAGTATATTTAGCAACATCCTCATCTTCCCAGCAGCATGATTCTCAACAGTCCAGGTAATTAGCACTAATGTCCATCCATGACCAATGCACAATGAAACTTCTGTGCATACAAACATGGGACTCTACCTTCCAAAGTGAGCTGAAATTAACCCTCTGTCCTTGTATTATTCTTGTCTGGTGTTTTATTATAGCAATACTCAAAGAAACAATGTAAGTATTGCCAGAGTTGAAGAGAGAGAAACTGGGGAGGTGTAGGTCAAAAGATAGATAGGAGGATCAAATGACTAATGTATAAGAACAGGAAAGATGTGGTATGTCTACCATCTTAGCGATCAGGAAGCTGAAGCAGGGCAATTGTGAGTTTGAAGTCAGCCTGGGCTATACAGTGAAACTCACTTTCAAAAAGGAGAAGAGGATGGGAAGAGGAAAAAGGGAGGGGTAGAAAGAGAGGAAGAGAGAGAGAGAGTGGGGGAAAGGAAAGACAAGGAAGTAGAGGAAGAGGAGGGGGGAGAAGAAAAAGAAGATAAGAAAACTATCCTTACAATAAAGCTTTGCCTGTCTATACATGTTACTTTCAGAATATATGTATATATGTTTTATGAACAATAGAAAAAATGATTTTATTCATAGTAACATAGCTGGGATCTGACCAGCTAGAGCAGATGTGCTGAGCAGGAGGTTAACTGGGCTGACACGTGGAAAGGTCTGTGCAGGAACCACCTCCAGATCTAGAAGCCACCCAGGTGGGCATGTTCTATCAGTGGCAGGTACCGGGAGTCAGTGGATGTTCTGAAACAGTGACACTCTAAATAAAGGAAGTTGAGTCTTTCTCTTACAAGGAAGTTTATAGTTTTGAAATTTGGTGAGAGTAGCACTTTGTGCCTTCAGGTGATTAGAAGCCAACACTTCACTGCTGGAAGGTCTTACAGGCTATTTGAATACCATTGAAGGCACTGAAAACATCACTAATTTGTTAATGACCCTGGGAAGAGGTATTATCTCCAATTTATCACAGAACACAGGGATTTAAAAGCAGACTCTTTAGCAAGTAAGAGTGCTTCTGTGTGATGTTTTTTTATTTACTAATTTACAATCTTGAGTGTTTGAATTAATTCCTAATCTAATGTGAATTTAACTGAGGTTGATACTCTCACTTCTAAAAAAAGGATCTATTGAAGTCCATTTTCCTACACCTATTAAATAACCATATTTGGAGATGGCATCCTTAGAAAGATAAGTTAAAGTAAGTTTTCAAAGCAGGGCATAATTCAAAGCAAGTAAGGTCCTTATAAAAATGGAAGCTTTGGGCCAGTAAGATGGCCCAGTGTTGGGCCTTTCTACCAGAGCTCTCTAGGATGTCTAGGCCCCACATGGTAGAAGGAGAGAATGGACTTCCATAAGTTGTCATGGGATGTGCACATGTGTGACATGGCTCATGCACATATATATGATAAAATGAATAAGCAAATGAACAAATATAAGTAATATAAAAACAAGTTTACAAGGGGAAAATGGGTGTTAGGTACTCATACTGGTTAAGTCCTATGAACAGATGAGGGAAGAGGTAAGGATAGTGTTTCTCAAGCTAACCAATGGCAAAAATTGCCTCAGAGCCACCAAAGCAGGTAGAGATGGAAAATAAACTTCCTCACAGTGCTTGAAAGGAGCCAAGTCTTTAGACAACAGGTTCTTGGACTTGTAAGAACAAGAATGAAGTAATGAACTAGTTATCCTTAAGACCCAGATTTCAGTACTTCATGGAATAGAATCCTGAAGTTATATCTGATATACCAAGAAAGCAGTCTGATAAAGTTACAAAGCACAATTTTAATTTCTTTCTTAAACCTTTTTCCTAAGACACATTCTCTGTTTCTGGCTACCATGCTTGCCTTTCTCCCAAGGAAGGAAAAGAAAGGAATGTTATTGGATCTATGCAAGGCAGCTTCTTTAGAGAGAAGATATATTTTTATAAACAGGAAGGGCTGGGATTGAGTGCTTCAGTCAGAATGACCTTCTGTAATGTACAGAAAACACAAATCACTGCCAAGTTAATAAAGAAGCTGGAATGAGGCAAATATCTAGGTGGCCCCTACTCAGCTTGTTGTCTTTGGGTTAAAGGATTTTGAGGAAGAGCCAGAGAGGGTCTCAGTTTGAACAGCTTTTTGCAAAGACTGAAGACAGAAGTATCCTTTCTCTTTGTTGTAGTGGGACTCAAGAGAAGCTACGAGGCAGGCTCATTTTGTTTCAAGATGGAGGACACACCCTATGTGTTTTGAAAATGTGATTGCATGAAGGATTGACCAAGCTTGTTTACTCAAATTCTTCATTATTTATGAGGGAGGGGGTGCAAAACTTACACTTTCACACTGGAACAGAAGATGTGAGAGAATAAACACTGCTTTGACCAGTTTCCTCATGAAGGAGGAAAAAAAAGCACAAAATTTATAAAGCCTACATGACAGAGGTCATCTGGGGAGCACCACCAGCCACAAAACTTAGTTATAAATGCTCGGTGGGTCATCTGATCAGTCATGAATCAGTAGCCCAACACGGCTAGATATAAAGCATTTCCAGAGTTTATTTAGGAAGGAAAAGGTCCTTGAAGAAGAGAAAGAGGACCCTTTGTGCCAAAAAGCAAACCTAGCTTCGTGTATCCATCCTATGAATCAATTTTTATTTCTTTGCTCAGGCATTGATTAAGGAACTATCAACTGACAAATGTTCCTCAAGACTCCAGGCTCTAAGCTCTGGGGATGGGGCAGTCTCCAATGCATACTTTAAGAGTTCTAGCTGTAGAAAGAGACAGCTGTTCACATAATGGTCCCTGATACATGATGAGTTGCACAGTGTAGATGGCAATCCCAATTACCTATAAGTAAATCAATTAGTCGCTCAGAATGTCAGACAATCCCCTGAAAAGATTGCTTAAAGCAAACTGGCGCCATGAATTATTTCCATTCACATCTGTCCAAGGCTTTAGGCATACTTAAGAAAATGGAGTCAGGAAAATTTAGATATTTTAGATAGTGCCTTTACCGTGTGCTTCCCACTTTAAACCTCCACCACCTCCAAGTCCTCCACTCTTTGTTGTTCCCCTGGAATTTTCTCCTTGGCCCAAGTCTTTCTCAGTAGGAGCACACTGGAAATTCTGAAGCATAAGAACAAAGACTCTAAATGGACTTGGAGTGACCTACACTAGGCATCATCCGGAGGAAGGGAGGAAGGATGAGTCTGTAGTCAGCGGGTGTTTTGCACAAAGGATGTCTTTTACCCTTTGTTCCACAGGACAGCAGCTTTATCAGTCCCCTGCCAGTCCATAGCCTCAGTAACTTCCCCATGTTCTTTTTATCTCAGGCTTCTTTTTCACTCACTGTGGTATAATTACACAGAGCTAGAAGGATCCTTTCACTTGATCATATTTGCTATGTAGGCCTTCTCTATTGTCACTGGGAAAAAAAAAACCCACAATGGTTTGAACCATGGTTCTAGTGCCAAAGAACTGGGACATCTTGTTCTAGAGTGATACTCACCCACAGGTCACTATGACTATGTATTCAAAAGCCACATGATCAGGGAATACCCTCCAAGAACAAGTGTCTTCTAAAGGTGGGTGAATTTTCTGTTTGTTTGTTTGTTCGTTTGTTTTTACCCTGACATTGACTTCAATGCCCTCAAACACTGAGCACTGGAGTCTACATGTCTGCTGATGTCCACAGTCCATGGGACAGCCTCCCAGAACAAGAAACTGCTGATAGATGCCAACACTGACAAGACTCAGAAGTTTTCAGCTAGAGTGTCCTCACACAGTCCTTCGCTGCTTCACGAACATCCCTGTTGCCTCTTCCCACTGCTTATAAGAACAGGAATCATATTAGATTAGGTCCTAGCTTTATGGCCTCATTAAATCTTAATTGCCTCTTTAATGCCTTAAAACACAATCCCATTAGAGGTTACAGATTCACTACATGGTTTCTTGTCAAGACAATTTTGCTCATAGTAGAAGGGCAAAGGAAAATAAAATATAATAGACGGAAGATAATTTCATTTTAAGGGATTTTTACCCAAAAATTATGTAAGTCAGTCCTTTCAGTGGGTCATTGTCCCAAATCTTACTTACACTTCTGTCCTACCTCAAAGGCTAGAAATGTATCATCTATGTTGGTACTCACATACTCTGAGAACACTAATGAGCTTGTGTGAATAAGATGAAATGATGACTTCTTCTAATCCCTCACTTAGCATTCTTCCCATATATAACCATTGAGTTTCATTGCAACTGCAGGGCCCATGAGCTAGCAACAGCCACACCCACATGGGATGTTAGCACCAGAGATGCCATGCCGAGCTCCAGGTCTTCTTTCATTGAGAAGAGACTCGTACAAGTGCACCCAGCAGAAGCCTGCCTCAGTTTGTCTTTAAAATTTCAGACAGTGGTGAGAAAGGTTCTATGTGGAGAGAGTGGGATTTTAAAAATATGCTGATGTTTCTTAAGTTAACCTCCTTTTCTGGGAAGAAACCCTGAGAATTCTGCTTTAAGGGAGTAAGACTGTCACGCAGTTGTTAAGAGTACGACATTTGGAAATGATCTAATGTCAAGAGTAAAGTTTCTTATTAACAAGTATTATGCACATGTACACTTTAAAATGACCGTGATGTAGTAGCATGATTTAATAAGTTAATTCAGCACATAAACTGACACAGAATAGTTTTAATTCTAATATAATGTTCCATGTGATTTATGCCATGAGTGATGGAAACAAGTTCATCATCCATGTTCTCTGGAAAACTTCTACCAAACACTATAATTGTATGAAATACTGTTGGGCTGGAATGAACAAAGCAAGGCAACTCACCGTTCTTCTTGTAGAACATAATTTCTCCTTTGAACTCTACCTTCTCCTCCAGGGACTTTTCTATCTGAAGCATCAGTTGCTCGTTGGTCTCCACCCCAAACAAAAACTTGCAACTGCAACTCTTCTGCATGACTTCAGTTCTCGCAAACCCAGCCAGTTCACAGAAGCCATCCGAACAGTAGACTATGGGGAAACCCTTTGCCACTTGGGCATTGGCCAGGATGAAGTTGCTATCTGGAGAAAACAGATAAAAGACATTCAGCCACTTAAGTCTCTTCTTTAAGACACAATTTCAGTCATGCTATGAGGGTGGGAGCACCCTCTCAGATGATAAGGGGAGAGGACAAAGGAAGAGACTCTCTGAAGGGAAGCTGAGGGGGGAACAGTGTTTAAGATGTTAATTAATTAACTAATTAATTAATTAATTTAAAGGAGATAATTTTAGGCATGTGTTCAGCTCACAGTGCTTAACATCTGTCTTTTCCTCCACTGCCTTGAAAGTGAGTGCCAGACCTGGGTGAGCAGTGGGAGCATTGGCTTGTGACTTTGGTTCATGTGCCCATCAGCCTGTCCCCAAGCCATTCACTCTCTGTGTGGTAGTAGGGATGGTGCCTCTGAGAATGGCTCCTGCCCAAGCATGTTGATCTCTGAACCCATTGTTTTGGATTACATGATCTCAAAAGCAGATCATGAGGCATGAATTTAGGAGTAAGTCATGTCTTGGAGAGGTGATGCAAAGTTGTATCAAGAGGAACTTTTAGAGATGAACTTTGAAGCATGGATCAATGTTTATAGAAAAAGGAAATGCATTCTAGAGCTTGGCTTCACAACAAGGCATCTCTAATGCTTGCCAGTTGAATACTAGGGTTTAGAATAGAGTACAAACTATCATTAAAATCATTCATTCATCCACACAAGAAACAAAGGTTGAAAACTGACCATAAATATTTTAGGTGGAAGTTTTAAACATAATAACATTGAAAATGAAATGAACCATAAATAAGAGGTTTAATGAAAAAAAAAATACAATTTGTTATAAAATACTATTACATGGAGCTATTGTCTAAAATACAAATATATACAACAAATATGAAAAGTCTATATATACAAGCATACACATTAACAGACATATACACAGAAATACTCATGTTAATGTAGCATCTAGGATCTGTGCTTGTCCTTAGAGATAGTAACATTAGGCACAGCGGGGTGCACCTATATTTTATCGTATACTGTACTTGTACCCATTGGTTTTTTACAAAATTCTTCAAGTATTATTTATTTTGAAATACTATATTCAGAGAGGTTTGTAGCAGGCTATTTTCTATCATGCCAAGAGAAAGAAGGTTCCATGGCCACTTCTCGATGGCCAGTGGGATAAATTTAGGACATCCAGTCTATGGTGTCCCCATATCCTAACTATAGTTTGTTTCCAAGAGCAGTCCTTTCTGCTTTACTTCAGTCAGCCCTGGTCTGAGAATACCATTCATAGTGACAGTATTTATGTTGCCTTCATTTCTCTCATTCAACCATTCCTCAATCAGTTTTTCTTTCTTAGAGCTGAAGCTGAATAAAATACTTGAAAATGTTGAATCACATGCTCCTTGGAAGCCATGGGAATGAACTAAATTATCATAGACTGAGAGTTCTCGTACATGTCACAACAACACGTATTGGCTATTAAATACTGGACATTGTCCAAGGTGTAAATGGATAAATTGGATGTGATATTGTCTTTAGGATAGCATGCTCCTGGCCATGTGAACTTACTAGCTCAGTCTGGAGGAGACAATTTACAGAATCACAGAGCCCAGGGATTTCACATTTTATAAGTGTTTTTTCAAACGATCTGTGACACATATTCACTTGACTTTCTGTAGAACAATGCTGAGAGATAAAGTTCAACCCTATAGTAAATTCCAAAGTGATGGAAAGTTTGGCAAAAATGTGTGAATAAAAATAGTGTATGGTTTTGTCTTAAGGTATTGTGATTTAATTAAAGAAGTGCATAAATATAAACAGTAACAGAATGCCATGTTAAGTCCTGAATCATTGATATGCAATTAATAATTACCACTCGGGTTGAGAATATAAATTATCTTGGAAAAGGAAAAAGGAGGACATGTGAGAAGTCTTAGGATGTTGGAAACAGATGCCGACATATAGAAGTGTCAAGGGGTGAAAAGGGAAACAGGAATGGAGTTGAAGGGGAGACACCATGTTTTGCCTGAAGCCAAGGTTGTCCATTATTTGGATATCATCTGCAGCTTGCTTCTGTGTGTCTGGCCAAAGTTTCCTTTCTGTTGCTGTGATAAATCACTATGACCAAAATCCCTTTTGAGGGGAAAGGATTTATTTGGCTTACACTTCCAGGTCACAGTCCATCATTAAGGAACATCAAGGATGGAACTTCAGGAAAAATGATGGAGAACTATAACTTGCTGAATGACTTTCTGGCTCATGCATATCTAGCATGGTACTGCTTTAAGTGAGCTGGTCCTTCCACATCAATGAGTAATCATGACAGTCTTCCATAGATGTGCCCATAGGGCAGTCTGATAAAGGAAATTCCTCAATGAAGGCTTCTGCTCTGAAAGAGATGAATCTAGGCTGTCAAGTTGATAGCTGAAACCAACTACAACAAACATTCTGCCTCTTTCCTGATTTTTAAAGTATATACAATATTGTTGTATTCTGAATATCTCTTAATGGCATGTTTTTAAAATTAATTTCCATAGTGCATTTGTAACTGTTTGAAAATATAAGAAAAGACTGGTGTTTAGAATTCTAATAAGCTGAAATTGATAAAGTATCACTAAGCCATCAGAACTGTGTATTTTAATTAAGGATTATAGTGTGTTTGAGTAGCTAATTATTCCAGCCAATATGCCAAAAAAAAACAAGAATTAAAAAAGAATATACTTGTCCTTTGTTTATATTTATCACTTGTCCTCCACATATAATTGCAATTCAATTCCAAAGAGAACGTAGTGGCCGACTGTGCTTTGGAAAGGTTGGTGTCCTGGCCACATGAATGGTCTCTCTGTTTGGAAAGTGTCATTCCTTCACCCTCTATCTTCACTGGAACATATGCCTTTCTGAAAACCAATCCTGGAATTCCCAAAGAAGAAACATGGCATTTACTTTAGAATTATGTAAAACAAAGCCAGGGCCGTAGTGATTAGAAACTCATCACTGACACATCACTCTCTGTACATATGCTCAGGGTATTTAACCTTTCACGGAATCAATTATGCACATGTGAGATGCGTCTGAAGGCCAGGAAGCTTTTCTCTGCTGGTTTTTAGGTCATCATTTTGTGTATTTCTAGTTTGAAAGTGACATTAAGTCACAAGGCACATTTACATACTAGGCAGTTGACTACAGCTCTAAAAGCTTCCTAGCAGAACATTTTCAAGACCAGAAGATAGAATCTAGTCTTTGCCAGACACGCAAGCCATTTGTTCTGACCTTCCAAAGCAGAAGAGTACTTCCCCATTCAGACAAAGACTGAAACTCCTTTGTTCCCAACTACAAAGGAGTATAGAGGAATAGAAGATGGAAACCAGAGAAGGCAAGCATTGTGTGGACTCATCATCACTTCCTCTAACTATTAGAGCTGCTCTGTTTTAAGATAATAAAAATTAGCTATGGTGAATTTCATTCACCACCCAAGATCCAAGACTAAATATGAGAATTAAATCTGCCTAGTATGTTATTTTTCTATATCATGATTTTTAAGTGAAAATATGTAGTTTTCTTTTCACCAGGTATGAGTCTTTTTCCTATGTTTTGTGGTGTGTGTTTCATATTTTCACTGAAGGGGTACATGTCACATATGTGGATGTGTACAGACATGTGTGTGGAGACCTGATGTTAAGGTTGGGAGCCCTCCTTCAGTGTTTTTCCACATTATTCACTGAGGTGAGGTCTCACAAGTTGCTGATATGACCACTTTCTCTAGGAATCCCCAGGTTCCAGCTTCAGATGCTGGAATTACTGGATAGATGCCATAGTCACACAGCACATACTCTTTTCTCATGGTCTAAACTCTGGTCCTCATACTTGTGCAAATGCTAACTACTGAGCATCTCCCCAGCAGAAAATGAGTAATCTTTTTTTTTTCTCTCCCAGTTTCTGAGCCCAAAGTCATACTTCTGCAGACATCATTTACAGCTGGTATCTCTTGAACCAGTCTGCATCTTTCAGTTGCCTCCATCATGGCCTCTGGAAAGTCAATATTTCAAAACTATAGAAGCTACTTACTTCCTTTGTTCCAAAATAGTTTGCATAGCTGAACTGCAGAGCCTCATAGAAAGCAGAAAAACGTAGTTGCTATTCAAATGATCTGGATTTCAGTTTCATTAACTTCCCTTGTGTTCCCACTGAAGAATACCTTCCCTGTGGCAAAAGCCAATAAGTGTATATTCCAAGGGACCCAGAATCATAGCCTTAAGCTCAATACTGCTTGGAAATCTTATGTTCAAGTAAAAATTTCATTAGAAGTTTGAGGTCTCGAATCTTTAATACATCCCTGCTCATTTACAAGTTTTAAATTAATTAATTACCTTATTTATTTACATTTCACATGTCCCCCTTCCTGGTCACCCCTCTGAAAACCTTCAACACCATCCTCTTCCCTTTTGACTCTAAGAGGGTTTTCCCCCATCCACCCACACAATCCCACCCTACCCCTCTAGCATCCCCCTTCTCTGGGACAACAAGGCTCCACAGGACCAAGAGCTTCCCATTCCATTGATTCCAGATATGTCAGTCTTCTGCTACATATTTAATGGAGGCCATGGACCCACTCATGTATACTCTTTGGTTAGTGGTTTAGTCCCTGGGAGCTCTGAGGTGTCTGGTTAGTTGATACTGTTACTTTCCTACAAGGTCGCAATCCCCTTCACCTTCTTCGGCCCTTCCCTTATCTCTTCCATTGGGGTCACTGGGCTCAGTCCAATGGTTGTCTATGAGTATCTGCATCTGTCTTGTCAGGTGCTGGCAGAGCCTCTCAGAGGACAGTTATACCAGGTTCCTGTCTTTAAGCACTTCTTACAATCAGCAATAGTGTCGGGGTTTGGTGTCTGCAGATGGGATGAATTCCAAGGTGGGGTGGTCTCTGGATGGCCTTTTCTTCAGTCTCTGCTCCAAGTTTTGTCCCTGCTTTTCCTTTAGACAGGAACAATTCTGGATTAAAGATTTTGAGATGGTACAAGATAGTCCTAATACCCAGTCCATCATTTTGTTGACTAACCAGAACCTCTGTCATCTCTCCTAATTAAAACACTTTGTTTTGAACCTGGCTTTTTTCTTGGCTTAGAATGAATGTCAGCTGAAATCCATCCACTCAGATCTTTTCTCTCAAAGTAAATAGCCAGGATTGGCTATGAACCTATAGGTCTTCAACCCCATCAGAAATCCAGAATGACTGAGTTAACTGAAATTATGGGAAGCACTAAACATAGCTTCTGAGACTTAGCCAATTTATGGAGACCGCTGAACACCTGGGTATTAGGACTATCTTGTACCTCACTGGTACAATTAGGAATAAGTATGCTCTAATTGTATTGTGAGAAAAAAGTCTTATTTTAACAGGAAGGGTGATATGTAGGAGGAGCTAAGGGGGAAGGAGTACTGAGAAGAAGAGATGGAGTAAGGAGAGGAGAAGATGAAGGAGAGGAGAAGCTAGGAGATGAGAGAGAAAAAGAAAGAGAAAGGGGGGGGGGCATGGAGGCAGATGTTCACGTGTCTCCACCAGACAAAGATAGTTTATATATCTAGGTTGGGTATTGGGTTACAATTCTGATTGAGTATTACCAAACTTATAAAGCCTTTGATTAACATTGAAAAAATTGTATAAAAGCAAAAAGGAAAAGGGGGCATGGGATAGGGGTTTTCTAAGGAGGTGAAATGGGGAAAGGGGATGGCATCTAAAATGTAAATAAAATATAAAAAAATAAAATTAATAAAATAAAATGGAATGAATCAGGAAAAAAAATAAGCGCTAGGAATCAAAGCCAGGTCCTTTGGGAGAGTGACAAATGCTTTTAGTCACTGAGCCATCTTTACAGCCCCCACAAGCTAATATTTCATATATAGCTTTACAAGACTGAAGGCCATTTTATATACTAGTTTTATTGGACTTATTTTGACTGCAATCTGTCACCTCAAATCAAGTGTAAAATTTTCCATTTGTGGTCTCACTTTGGTTCTCAAGAATATTTGGATTTGGGAGCATCAGGATTTTGAAATTATGGATCCTTAGCTTGAATTTATTTGTACATTTGCACTGATGAATGTATGTCTCTATATATACACATATATAGATATAAATGCTGAAAATTAACACACACACACACACACACACACACACACACACACACACACACACAAAGATTTTGAGATGGTTGAGTGGCCCCGTCCTTCTACTGGGCGGCCACATGTCTATCTGTCTATCTACTGGAGGTGGTCTCTTCAATTTCTATCTCCTCACCATTGGGTATTTTGGCTAATGTCATCCCCATTAAGTCCTGGAAGCATTTAAAAGTCTTTGATTTTGTTTTCATGTGGCCCTGCCAATGTTTCAAGTAAACTTCAGTTGCAGGAAGAAGAGGCACTGGCTTGCTTTACTCTTCCTAAATACTGTTTGGTTTGGCATGATCTGTTTGAGGTCGGAGCATTACAAGGCTAGGTAGAATGGAACATACTCAAGGAGTTTAGGCAGATCCAATGTTTCCCTATAGCCTCAAATGTTTAAAGATAATACCAGCAGCCCTTAACCTAACCATTACTCAAATGCACACCTTAGCGCCAGTCAAAGCATTGAGTGCTTCATAGATACTCATGTCATTGAAGGGCAATCTGTATATCTTTAATGCTTTCTGCCAAAAAGTCTAGGCTTTAATTGTCCAAATCTCTATCTGTCTCTGAAGCATGTCTTTGATACTGGATCTCTTTTAAAGTTAAATGTTGTGTCTAATCTTTAAGAACTTGCATTAACATACACGTACTTCCACATACATAGAATAACTAATCCTTCTGCAGAGGAGAAAGATGGGCAAGTTCAAAATCTTTAACCCTCATTTTCCTGTAAAGAGCAACAAGCAAACACAGGCAGTTAACTTTCTTTCTTGAGTTGTTCACAGGTTCCATGGTCCTCCCATGCAGGAGCTGTGGTGCCTTAACTCAATTACCAACTTGATAAATCTCTGGGCATGTCTGTAAGGGATTTTCTAGATTATGTTATTGAGTAGGAAGGTCCACCTTAAATGTGTATAAGGTGTGGGAGGAACTTAGCCAAGCAATCCCAACTACAATGCTACTGATACTTCCTCCTTGAGCCAACCTAGAATCTTCCAGCACAGCTAGAGACTGCTGATGCTGGAGTGAACCACTGAGAAAAAGACAGCTAACTGAGAGCCAATGAAATTCTGGGAGCAGGGTATAAAGGTTTGCCCAGTTCCTGTAATAAATGAATGCTTTTGCCACTTGCCCAACTCCCAGAGTTTGTGTTGTTGATGCTGTGCTTTCTTATCTCAGCCCCCAAGGGTCTTAGGGTTACAAGCAACAATGGGGGAGAGCATTATTTCATGGGATAGGGTCTAACTAAGGCTACAAAAAAGTAGGTAAACAGCATTTGCCACTCTCTGCTTCCTAACTATTGATGTGATGTGACCAGCCACCCCACTCTCCAACTGCCATGGTTTCCCTTCCACCTAGTAATTCCTTTATAATTATAAAGAAAATAAACCTTTTCTTTCCTTAAGTTGCTGTAACCATATATGTTGTCATAGCAAAAAGAAAAGTAACTGCTCTAGTACTTTACTTGGTAGAATACTCTTCAAGCATGCAGAAATCCCTGGACTCAAACACCAGTACTGCATAAAACTGGAAAAGATGACTCATGCCTTTAATATTACCACTCAGGAGTTGAAAGCAACAAGTCAGAAGTTTCAAGTGATTCTTAAGTTCACAGTTAGTTGGAGGTCAGTCTTGGCTACATAAGACTCTGTCCCAATAAAGAAAAAATAAAAATAATTAGCCTCATTTACGTGCTCAACCAAGGCAGATTGTGTTTCCCTGGCAACTCTGAGCATAGTTATCTCTGGAGACCACTTCATGGCTGGAGATGGAATATTAATGTCTACGATGTCAGGAAAATGCCATCATCTTTGCACTTTGTGTTGGTTTCAGGGGGGGTGATTCTTTCCAAGGATGATGGCACATATATTAGATCAATGACATTGGCTTCAAGCTAAAGTTCTCAAGGTATCCTCTGCCAAAGTTTAGAAAGTTACTCACATTTGAGCAGTCTGCTCACATTATTTTTACAAAGCACGTGAGAGGTTTTTAACGGGAGGTTCTCGGCAGTCCTTACACTTTGCCTGTCCCCGACATCAGTTCCATGCTTCACAGTTCCATATTTCTGGCTTTCATCCTTCAGTTTTTATAATATGATTTTTTAAAAACAGTATTACTCCAGAGAGACAAATATTAGTAGAAAACTCTATAACACTAAAACTCAGAGAGGGAGAACACTGAGGTGGACTAGAAAGCTGTAATTGTATTTGTTTATGAGAATTCATTGTTCCCTTCTGTCCCGCAAACACGTAGCCAGACAAATAGAAAAATGCCTTCCATAAGGCAGCACTAGGAGCCCTGGGCTGCACCCTCAGCCTCAACTGTCACCTTTAAAATGTTCAGAACCTATAGCCTTGTCCTTATTTATTCTTTGCATTGAAGCAAAGCAAAACAAAACCTTGTATCCATATGACACTCGAGACAGTCCTTCAGAATAACATCAATCAAAGCTGCAAGAACATAGTGGCTAGCCAGAGAGATGGATCGGCAGACAAATGCACCTGGCCCAAGACTGACAACTCTAGTTGCATTCCTAGATGCTACATAAACGTGGAGGGAGATAACTGACTCCACAGAATGGTTCTTACTTACACACAAGCACCATGTCATATTTATTGCATATATCATATATACAATAATTAGCAATAATAATAATTGCAGTATATAAAAACCTAGTGTCAAGAGATAGCTGGGGTAGGGCCTAGGTGGCTTGGGATAACAAAAGAACAAAAGAAATTGTGCCTCATTGAGTATCTCATTCAACTTTTACATATTGTAGCACATACAAATAATACCTACTCAAAATATCCTATTAAACTATATTTTATCATTTGTTGAGTGATTGAAAAACACCTTGTTTAAAAATAAAGTATCTCGATCTTTATTAGTAATAGTAACAATAATAATAATCTATGTAGAGGACATTTTAAATCTTCTAAATAACGGGGCTGGAGCGATGGTTCAGACAGTAAAAGCATTTGCTGCTCCTTCACATGATCTAAGTTTGGTTTCTAGCACCCACATAGCAGCTCATAATCACTCATCATTCTAATTCCAGGGGATTCAGCACCCTCTTCTGGCTTCACAAACACAGTACACTTTCATATATGCAGGCAAAACACTCATACATGTCATATAAGAATAAATCTTTGAAAAGACAAGGTAGCCATTGTGGCCTACCGGTATTCCCACAGTGCAAGATAGTTAGACTAGCCAAACTGGTGTGCTCTGGGGTCAGCAAGAATCCCTGTCTCACTGCAAATCGTGGAGAGAAATGGAACAAGATACCTGATGTGAGT
Source organism: Arvicanthis niloticus (assembly GCF_011762505.2). Classification (NCBI taxonomy): domain Eukaryota; kingdom Metazoa; phylum Chordata; class Mammalia; order Rodentia; family Muridae; genus Arvicanthis; species Arvicanthis niloticus. Next base: position 60,606,547 of record NC_047674.1, on the reverse strand, counting down.
CTCAACCTTTAAATATACACAGGCACACGTACACAAAAATATTACTCATTTTTTCCTCTGGTTTTGTTTCATGATTAAACTTTTAAACAAAATGGTGTATTTCATCATCTGTTCACTTTTCTAAAATTATTATCAGTATTTATATTGTGTTGTATGCATGTACACTTCAAGTAACAGGAGCTCCAATATTTATTTCATTAATATATTCACAACTACAATAACATTATCAACACATAAAATCAACTCAATGAACATTTGCGAAACAAATAAAGGAAAGTTAAAGTACACCAGTCAATGAGAAGGACATTGTGTTAGACTGCAAAGTTTTTGACTGCATTTCTGTTTTATTGTTCATCAGGAATCCAATAAAATAGATTTCTTCTTTTGAAATAAGATGATGGAGCTAAAGAATTGGCTCAGCAGTTAAGAACACTTGATGCTCTTGAAGAGGACCTTGATTGGAGGGCTCACAACCATCTACAACTCCAGTTCCAGGGGTCTGATGCCTATGCCTTTTTCTGGTTTCTAAGAACATTTGCACATATGTGATGCACAGATTCACACTCAGGGAGCTCAAGTGGTACAAGAGATTAGTGCGCACTACTTCTAAGACAAATATTCAGATGGATACAGTGTATATAAACATAAAATAAGAAAATTTTAAAATAAGATCAGTAATCACCTGCACAGATCATTTTGTGTTCATAACTTTCATCTTGACATACTGACTTCAGAAAGCTCTTTGGCATGAAGATACAAAACATTATTTTCTTTTAGGAAAAAAAATGAATAAGGGGCTAGAGAGATGGCTCACTGGTTAACTGCACTGGCTACTCATTCAGAAGACGTGGCATTCATATGCTGGCTTAAAAACCTCCTCTAACACCAGCTTCAGGGTATTTAACGTCCTCTTATGACCTCTATGGGCACTCCACTCACATGCACAGCACATACCCACATCTATACATGTATAAAAATAGTTACAAAGTAATAAAATAGATCTTAAAAAGATTAAAAACAGATTGATCATAATAAGAAGCTAAATAATGTTAACCAAATCTTCGTCTTCTTTACAAAGCATGAAGTTACTAGGCACTGCTATTTGATGAAGAAAACACTATGCATGTAAATTAAGAATTCTGGTATTATCAAAGATTTGTTGGGGTTCTAAGTGTGCTAATTATGGTTTGAGCATTCCCCTCACAGGCTTGAAGTCTTAGTCTCCAGATGATAGTGCTATAACCAGATGTCCTTCAACAGAGGAATGGATACAGAAAATGTGGTACATTTACACAAAGGAGTACTACTCAGCTATTAAAAACAATGAATTCATGAAATTCTTAGGCAAATGGATGGAACTAGAAAATATCATCCTGAGTGAGGTAACCCAATCACAAAAGAACACACATGGTATACACTCAACGATAAGTGGATATTAGTCCCAAAGCTGGGAATACCCAAGATACAATTCACAGACCACATGAAGCCCAAGAAAAAGGAAGACCAAAGTGTGGATGCTTCAGTCCTTCTTAGAAAAGGGAACAAAATACTCATGGGAGCAAATATGGAGACAAAGTGTAGAGCAGAGACTGAAGGAAAGGCCATCCAGAGACTGTCCCACCTGGGGATCCATCCCATATACAGTCTCCAAACACAGACACTATTGTGAATGCCAAGAAGTGCATGCTGACAGGTGCCTAATATAGCTGTCTCCTGAGAGGCTTAGCCAGAGCCTGACAAATACAAAGGTAGATGTTCAAAACCAACCAATAGACTGAGCACAGGGTCCCCAGTGGAGGAGTTAGAGAAAGGACTGCAGGAGCTGAAGGGGTTGCAACCCTGGAGGAAGAACAATACCAACAAATTAGACTTCCCAGAGCTTCCAGGGACTAAACCAACCAACCAAAGAGTACACATAGAGGGGTCCATGGCTCCAGCCTCATATGTAGCAGAGGACGGCTTTGTCAAACATCAATAGGAGGAGAGGCTCTTGGTCCTGTGAAGGTGTGATGCCCCAGTGTAGTGGAATGTGAGGGCAGGGAGGCAGGAGTGGGTGGTAGAGGGAACACCCTCATAGAAGCAAGGGGACAAGTGATGAGATGGGGGATTTCAGGGGAAAAGAACAACATTTGAAATATAAATAAAGAAAATATCCAATAAATAAAAGATTAAAAAAGAAAAGTAAATAAAAAATAATTAATTTTTTAAAAAAGAAAGAAAAGCAAAAGATAGAGCCTAGATGGCAAAGTCAGGCTGATGGAGACAGGGCTTACAATCTGACTCCATTCCAATACATGCTGCCTACTCCTGACCAGCCAAAGTGTAAAAGCCCTACCTGAGAGCTTTCACCACCACAAACCAAGGCACTTCGGTTTCAAAGCTTTTCACACTATGATAGACTATGCCTGCTGAAACTGTAACCCAAAATCAATCCTTTTATTTTTCTCTTAATGTTGTTGCCACCAAGTATTTTGTCACCATAAAGAAAGAAATTATTTATCATGTACAGCCTGTTGCTGCTGAGACTCGCGTGAGTCAGGGCAGACCAACCTGCTGTTGCTGCAGCAAGGACAGTTAAAGGTAAATAACTATATTGCCTGTATCACTCATGTGCTTTTATGCCTGTAAACTTCTCCCTTCCCTATCCAAGAGCATCATGGGAAAGCCCAGCCTATTCCCTTTTTCTACAAAGAGCAGAGAAGGAGAAAGTTGTCTGGCAACTGGATCATTCACAAACATCAGCTTCCCCAACCCAGGCAATGTGAAGATGGTGTGTTGGAGTAAAACTGATGGGCCACATTTTCCATACAAAACTCATTCAGTATAATTTTATCTCTTTAAATAAATATGAATCACCAACCATGTAGTTAATTTATTTAAATTTTACACCTTCGTAAAAACTTTTCTTAGGAGTTTATCTAAGAACACACTTAAGACCACCCATATTATAATTTTTCTATGAAAACTAAAGGGTTTTTTGCCATCTTATTTGCCCTACTGAAAAACAGATTACACAGAATATTGCAAATGAAACCAGCCACACATTGAATACCCTTACTATTCTAATATTTAATTTAATTCACCCCTAGATCCTCCTGTAGTGCAACCAAGGTCTTGCTGGCAATTATGTTTAATTCAACAAGTTTTCTTTTTAATTTTAAAGATACTACGACAGACTCCTTACTTCAAATACTTGTGGAGATAAAAAAGTAATTGCTTGTGCCATATATTTGTTAGTTATTTAATTTATCTTGTGCATATAAAGGACTTTGAATTTGTGCAGCCCACATTTACAAGTTGGTGTTCATTGCACACTTGAAGACTGGCATTTTCTCATTTGAGTTTTGTTCATATTCTGCAGAACTAATGAGATTCAAATGATTTTCCTAGCTTGGCAGCATTTTCCAGAGGCTCGTCTGTCCACTGCAAGTCTTCTGTGGTTCACAGTGCTCATGTTGGCTTAAAGAGGAAACATGGGTAGCTTTACAAGTCATAATTGTAAGTAAATTGGAGTAGGAAGCACAGGTCTAAACTAATTTGCTATTTGCAGACATTCAATAGCTGTGATAAAGATCTGTAGTCTAATGAAGTTTCAGCAAAACAAAGAAAGTGCAAAACTCTGATGCAGGGACTGCCTGCAGAAAACAGGTCTGTAGGATGTTATGAGAAAAAAGGAAGCAAGAAGAAAATCATCTCTAATAACCCCTACAAGAGGCAATGGCTGATGCTGCACTAATGAAATGAGGCTGTGTGGGAGGAAGGACTGAGTCAATCAAACAGGCCTAGGAGAACCAACTCACAGCCCAGCCACTGATGAATAAGCAGCTGTGTGAACAAGCAGCCTGCTCAGCAGATTGGATTCTGACCTGGCCTCTGGACAGTGTCTCAAGGTGGCACTATAGATAAAAGAAACTTTGGCTGAGGCAAGTTAAACAGTCTAACAATACTAAACAGTAAGTTAAACTATCTTTGTGGGTGTACAATCCGTGTTAAGCAGGTAACAGCTAAATGGGAACTAAACCTGATGTGACTAGGGGGTCACTTGTCACCAAACTCAGTATCTCCCAGTACCTCACATCATTGTCCAGTTCATCCACTTTGATTCCCTTCTTTTACTTGCATCTCCCAGGCCTTATCTCACCTCTCATAATCCAGACTTTCTAAGGCCTGGGGCCCAGGACCATCAGTTAAAACAAGACAATTCAACAAGCATAGAGACAAGAAAAATGGCTCATCAGTTACAGGCACTGTCTGCTCTTACAGAAGACCTTGCTTCAGTTCCCTGCTGACATAGATAGCTCAAGTTCCACAGGATCTGATATCTTCTTTTGGTTTCTGTAAGCTTCTGTACCCACATAGTACATATACATACATACATACATACATACATACATACATGCATAAATAAAATAAAAAAGAAATCTCAAAAGACAAATTATGATTATAGAGCTAGAGAGATGGCTCAGCAGTGCTTGCATAGGGCCTGAGTTCAGTTCCCAACCCAACAATGCCCAGAAGCTCACAGAAGTCTCTAATTCTAGCTCCAGGGACTCAAAAGGCCTCCTCTCACTTCTGTCAGAATCTGCACTCGTGTGCACATAGCCACACACAGATACACAAGCATCCACATACTCAAAAGTAAAAATAAATCTTTCCTTACTTAAAAGTTAAAGCCTTTTACTCCATGTGGAATGATAAGGTCATATTCCTTAGTTCCAAGTGAAAGTGAATATGATCTTTATAGATGTCTCTTCTGGATTTTAAAGCTTGAAGGTATTTCCTTCTAAATAATAGTTCTTCAACTTTAATGACCTTCTTAAGTTCCAATAGAGACTTTTAATAATTATCACAGTTTCTAGAATAGAAGCTCAAAATGTGGGAGCATCATAAGGTCAAGTATCTCCTGTATGGTCCCCACAGTGTGCCTGCCTAGCCTATGCCTCAGGACCAGTCTCTCTGAGTCAGTGAGTTTCTTCAGCCCTGAAGGGTGATAACCCAGCACATATATGGGTTTACTGTTTACTCTTGGTGCTATCACCTAGTATAATATTTGCAAAGAAAGTCATATCTACCATGCTCCTGCTTAAATCCTGAAAGGTTTTCTGTTGTACTTACAGCAAAACTCAAATTTCCTCCATCATGCTCTATGGGATTGCATAAGATTTCACTGACAGATCAGGTGAATTTGAGAGTGTTCTTCCAGACTTTGGCCAGGCTCAATGCCTTTGCCCATGCAGTCACTTGCCCATCTATTTTCCAAATTCTGAGTTTCTATTTAACTATAAACTTTAAACATATTGAATTTTCAGTCATCACCTGATTTGATCAGGAGCTGCTCTACTGTTTTATAACATTATAACCTCCTGTCTATTGATAGTAAGCAATTTCCAGATAGCTCTCATCGTACATTAAAAAAAAAGAAGGCATTTTGTTCATTTGTTTGTTTTCTACAACAGATGGAGACTATTGCAGACAGCAAAATTATTACTAGTCAAAATGCAGAGAGCAAATGATGCTGGTGTGTCCAGTTCCAACTGGTACAAAGCAACCCCTACAGCTAAGGCTCAGAGAAAGTTTAAAAAAAGGGGAGGGCGAGGTCAGAATGATCTAAGAACCAGAGGAGCAGAAAGCCTGTTTTTAGAGAATGTCTTCTAGACATGACAGGAACACTATAGCCATGAAATCTCAACAATAGATAATGACAATATGAATGAGGGCGATTTCACAAGGAATCGCCCCTAGATGAAGAACTACAGACAATTAATGGCAATGGAGAGAAGAAAACCTGGTTCTTTTCAAGCCTCCTGTTAGGTTATCTAATCCCAAGTGTTCAGGCTTAAACACAGTACATACAGGCAGCACCAGACTCACCAGGTGTATATGTACATATGTAAGTATGTATGTTACAATAATAATTAAAGAACAGGTAGTAAATTTGGTAGAGAAACAAAGGAGGAGAGAGAGTGAAGTAAAAATGATGTAAATACAGCATTCATCAATGAAATTCTCAAAAGGTTAAAATGTTTAAATCTTTAAAAAGAAAATAAAAATCTAAGTATTACATTTTAATTAATTATTAATTATTTGTAATGCATCATACACTCATATATAAAGCCATTATTCACAAAAATACACAATCAATTTTATAATCTCTAGGGAAGTGCTCCTTCTTATTTTGTATCCTATTATCAAACACTGTACATATGTATGAATATTTTTCCAATTGCACACTCTCTCTGTGAGTCTCTGTGATTTTGACTCTCTGATTCTGATTTTGTCTTCTGTGTGTCTCTTTGTGTGTGTTTGTCTCTGCCTCTTTCTTACATGCACACATATGCGCATGCACATGTTTTAGAAAGAGAGTATTACCCATACTCTAGCTGTGCTTTATTAAGACCAGAAAAGCCATCCATACTGTAAATTACAAGGTCATGGGAAAGGTCATCTCTTGTGATCATTAGATTTTGGGATAGGCATAACTTAGAACTAAGTCTTGAGTATGTGTATTTCATAAAAATGAAATATAACTGATGCCCATTTTCTATTTTTAGAAACATCTCATATTTACTTTCAATAAACCACAGCAGTATTCTATCTCATAGATTATTAAATACATACATACATACATACATACATACATACTTATAAAGAGGAATTGAATTATGTGATTCTCAAGATCATTTTATCTAAGGCATGGGGATGTGCAGACACTAACTAAAGCCTAATGTTAACAAACGACATGCAGAAACACTCACTCTAATTTGAATAGTAGAAGACAAGGAGAAAGGGAAGAAATGGGGAGATAAAGGAGATGATTTCGAGAGGAAGAAAAACAAGCAAAAAGAAAGAAAAGGCAGCATATAGTGCAGACAGAAGGAGGAGAGGGAAGGAAAAGATGGGGGTTTGATAAATTGAAGGAAATGTAAACCATATAATAACTAATGTTGTGAAGAGAAATTAGTAATGGATCCCAAGAATTTTAAATTACTAGAATTTAAATTATTATCAGTAAAATATTTTCTTATAAGAAATATTTTCTTATGAGGTAACAATTGAGGGAAGATACAAGGGAAATTATGGGATGTCCCATGCACAGAAGAATTTCTAGGAGTCAACGTGCTTTAACTTGAGATAATAAATGCTTGATATGCTTGCTTAATAGTTAAGAGATGACAGTATGGCTTACTAAGGAAAGCTTGTGTGTGTGTGTGTGTGTGTCTGTAAAAGTTACACACAGTTAGGAGGACACCTCCATACCATTCAAGAATTCAAAGAGTGCTGAATCTGACACTGAGTAACACAGAGGTTTTGGGTAGTAGTGTAGCTTCTGACTCTTGCAATGAAAGGGCTCTTCTCAGTGAGACCTAGAGTCCTAGGGGTCTGAGAAATTGAGATGACCAGGTTGAGGCCGTAAGAGTAGTCTACAGATAAAAAGCAATGCTTATGACCTAGGCTGGTAGCCTTGTTCATGATGGGAGTGGTCATATCTGAGGTTGTGTAGAAGTAGGAGCTAGAGGATTTCTATGCCTGTGGAACTGGACTAGAGTGAGTGGTAAAAGGGGAATTTAGGTATGAGGTTACACACTGCTGATATCTTACAAACTAGAGAGACTGAAACAGAACAAAGATAAAATCAAGGTTATAGATACAAGGGATTGAGTGGCTAGTGAAGGTAAAATTGAGACAAGATCATAAAATAAGAATGAGAATGAGTGGCCACAGAAATAGAAGGGAATCAGGGAGACTCTGAAACCAGTGTTTGCAGTCAACACTGTCTATGTTTAAATGTGATTTTCAAGATACGGTTTTAAAATAAATAAATAAATATAATACTTTGATTTGAGAGAGTGGAAAGGATCTGATTGTCTCACTGTAAATATGAAGGAAAGGCTGTGAGATGTCAAGAAACTTTTGGCCCTCTAGTTTGACTAGTTAAAGATGGAACTGAGAAGTCACCTGGGACACTGGAAAAACCCACCAGTCTTTCAAACAGAAGTCTAACTACCTGGAGTTCAATGAATTTCCTTTTTTTTCTCAGGCATTTACCTTAATTTTCAAACCAATGTAGCAACACATTATTAAGTATTGAAGAACCAGAAAAAACATATATGTAAATAAATTAATATAATCACATTATATATAGCATATATGTGTATTTACCAGCAATCTACTTTTCTCTGTTGATAAAAATATTACACTAGATCTAAGAGATTTTTTTATATTAGATAATTGTGATCATGGCATGTTTATAATGAAGAAAGTGATTTTTTTTTTAACTTTCTATCATCTTACCAGCTTAATAAGTATTTACAAGGAGACATTTGGCTAAGTCAGTTTAAATATATACAGTGAGGTTCTTTACTTCTAATTGAAGAGAATTGTTCTTCAAATATTCTTTAAATAGAAAAAAAATCCAAATGTTGCTCTCATCCAGGCTAAGGAGGCCTTTCACTTTTTCTGATGCATTATTTCTGCTTTGGAATACAATTACCATATCCAGAACAGTGGCAGTCATCTTGAGGCTGAGGGGACTTGCCTGCATATAACAAGACCAATGACTGGAAAAGAAAGTAAAGCTTGGATTTTTGGTGACACAGCTGAACCAATACCAGACAAAGCATATAGCCAGACATTTTCTTAATTAAGAAATATAAATGCTCTTACTCTACACCACTGTTATCCGAGTTCTCTGTTATTTGACACTGAAAGCACTCCTAACTGAAAAATAACATAGCATCGGATATGTCCCAAATTATTACAGCTTTCATAACCATGGTAATGATAATCAATATTCAGAGGAGCCTATTCTGGGAATAAGAGGCACTCTCTGAACCTTCTAGATTTGTTCTGGGTGGTCATTAAAATTAAGCTTGTAGCTTGGTACATCTGGTGAAAGGAAAAAGGCCATCATTGAGGCTGCAGTGCTAAATGTTCTGGACTCCCGTGTTAGAGCATTTGTTGTCCGAATTCTGAAGCTCTTTGGAGAGACTGTGGAACTTTTGGGACTTGTGACCAAGCCAACAGAAGTGAGGCATCTTTCTCCTTTTTTTTCTCTGTGTGATATACAAGTGTGTATGAATGTGCAGGTGCATGTGTGATCATGGTACATGAGGAGGCCAGAGACTGATATGGATATCTTTCTCAATTGCTATTTATTGGGACAGAGTCCTTTAGTTGAAGCCAGAGCTCACCAATACAGCCAGTCAAGACAGTCTTCTGGCTCCTCACATAATGTGTTTTCTCCTTCTGAGGGCTGGGCTTATAGGTAGACCACTACGCCCACCTGATACTTAAATCAGTGCTGGTGTCTTCATCTTTGAAGAACATGTGATTTATTCACTGAACCACCTTCTCTACCCTGAGAGCTCTTGACAGACCCCTTGCTTCTGGCCAGAGCTCTCTGATTCCAGCTTGACTTATCTGTTTCTTGACCATGATGTGATGCTGCTGCCATAACTTCTGTCATGTCTTCTCGTGATAATAATCTGAAACTATCAGTCAAATCCCTTTTCCCTTATATGCTCATATGAGAAAAGTAACTAATTCAAGGAAAACTTCAGCCAGATTCTACAATTTGCAAGATTATCTGTCAAGGGAAGGGTGAAATATTTGTCCTTTGGGATATAAGAATATGTTAAACAGAAGCAACCAATCAAGATGTTTTCCACATTCTGTTTTTTCCTCTGCTTTGTTGGACTCAGATATTAAGAACAGGGAGGTGAGGTAATTGGTTCTCATGCCCTCAAAAAAGCTTTCCTTTTTTATGCATCTAAAGACATTTTTATGCATCTAAGATTAGAAAGCAAGATGTATTTTTTCAGCATGCAATTGTTAAATCACAAAAGAGTTACTATGCATAAACAAATGCTCAGGAGCGGGCACAACTGTCTATACAAACAAAGGCTACCATTTATTTCCTTGATCTAGAGAAAAGGTAGAAGATACAAAGTCACATGTCTGAAGCATGAACTTGAAAAGTAGAGATGGACATTGTTCTAACTGTTTAAGCATGCCTCGGGGTGACAAAACAACGTAAAACATGGGGCTGGAGAAAGGGCTCCATGGTAGAAATACTTGCTGCAAGGCAAAGATGAGGACTGGAGTTTGGAGCCACAGATGTAAGTAAATGCCAAGTAGAGAAGGAGGAGATGATCCCCGGAGCAAACTGGCTAGTGTTTCAAGGGTAAGTTCCTGCTTCAGCAGGCAGGGTTCAGAACAAGTACAGAAGACTCTAAAATCAACCGCAAGCCTTCACAGGCATGCATACATGTACCATACACATACACACAACCACATGTACCCACACACATGGAAATGTATACATTTACATACATACATTAAAATATATATATATATATATATATATATATATATATATATATATATACACACACACACATAGCCTTGCATTTACAGTATACATACATACTCAAAAAATGATAGAAGATGAAAAGCATTCAGTCTAACTATAAATATAATTTTATCCAGTGGTAGTCATAAGCTACCTTAAATTTGGTGGTAAGAACAGATTCATCAGAAAAGGCATCCCCACTGGATGAGTGTGCACTAAGCATAAAACTGTCTAAAGCAATTTGAAAAACCACAAGAAAGTCAATGCCATGCTTTAGATATGCATCTTACAACCCAGCTCTAAATTTTCTAGATCTTTATCTCTCAAGGTACACTAAAACTTAATTGCTAAGGGCCTATGATGGTTAGTTTTTGTCAACCTGACACAAACTAGAGACACTTGGAAAAAGGAAACCTCAACCGAGGATATGCTACAGGCATTGTCTTGGTTGCTGATTTATGTGGGAGGGCTCAGCCTACTGTAGGCAGTGCTATCCCAGGACGAGTGGGCCTGGGTTATATAAGAAATCAGGCTGAGCAAGCCATGGAGAGTAAGACCTTATGCAGCACCCCTCCATGACCTCTGCATCAGTTCTTGGCCTCAGGTTCCTCCTGTGAAGGCTTGCATTGGCTTACCACAATGATAGTCTATGATAAGGAACTGTAAATCAAATATATAAAACCTTTCCTCCCCTAGTTGATTTTGGCTATGGTATTTAACATGGCGAGAGGATGTAAACTAAAATATTCTCCCATCATAAACTGTATTTTTTAAATATATATATATTTAATATATATATATATTATATATATAATTATATATATATATATAATATATATAATTATGTGCAGGGCACTAGTAATCACATCTTATCTTAGCCAAATACAGGTCAGATTTTAAAATTGCTTCAAAATAACAAGTGAATTCTCCTTGCCCCTCCACTCTCTCATTCATACTCTGAGACCCTGAATCTACAAGATCCTATTGTGAGTTGCCCATGACCCATGCAATTTAATCTACAAAAGCTGATATGCTAATTGCATATATTTCTTGGTCTTTTTTATATTTGCTCCAGATTAAGACTACATAAGATGGGGTTGTCATCATCTGAATTTCCAGGTCCCTAATTAGCTATTTACACTTTCTTATATATGGATACTTATTATTTACTAAACTCAGTGGATGACTCACTTTCCAATACATGTGTCCATTATGGTGGCCTCTAGTAATCAGGTGATGTTTTCTTTTGTTAATGTGAAAGGACAGCTTTTAGAAGTCACCTGGGATGGTTAGTTTTACCATCAGTGTGACACCATATACAATCACCTGAAAAAGAATTTTGAACGATGGATTGCCTAGATTAGGTTGGCTTATGAACAGGTCTGTGGAGTACTACCTTGATTAAATTAGTTGAGGTACAATAGTCTATCCACTATAGGTAGTACTTTTCCCTGGCCAGAGGCTCCTGGATTATATAGGACAGGAGAGGGGTTGCTGAGCAGTAGCATGCATGCAGTAATTCATAATTCATCACTCTCTGCTCTTGACTATAGACAAAACATGACCAGTTGCTTCATGTGCCTTCTGCCTTTACTTCCCCACAGTGATAGACAATAACCTAAATTCTGGATCTACTCAACCCTCTCTTTTAGTTGCTTTGGCTATCTCTCCATTTTTTTTGTTTTGTTTTGTTTACAGCAAAAGTAAACAAAAATAAGATGCTGTAAGGGCTCTTGAAGGGAAACAAAACAAACATTGCTATGTATAGTACGGTAAGTCGTATCCTGAACAAATGTGCCTGAAGATCTGATGAGAACTGACTTAGAGACTGAAACCAGCTCTGAGTCTTATGTCCACATAACGGGCTGTGCCTCCCAAGGAAGGAAGCTTTTGTTTAATTCCACAAAAGTTGAGCAGTGCTGAGAAGGCTTGGCTAAAATTGAAATACTCTTAGCAATTCACCATTTGAGGTGTTTCCTGGACTTCCAAAAACAATCCTGTCTCAAGGGAATTTTTTACTTATTTTCAAAATCAAAACATTCAGTAAGTCTTCACTGTACTTAGCTACATAGTATAGTGTTACTTAACTGTCCATGAAAGCCATATATATCTACATCTACAATCTCTCTCTCTCTCTCTCTCTCTCTCTCTCTCTCTCTCTCTCTCTTTCTCTCTCTCTCTCTCTCCCCCTCTATCTATACCTATACCTATACCTATACCTATACCTATACCTATACCTATACCTATACCTATACCTATCTATATCTATCTATATAATACACAGCTAAATCACATCTGGGCATATACACAAAAGATATTCCACCATCCCACAAAGACACTTACTCAATTATGTCTGTAGCAGTTTTATTCATAATAGCCAGAAACTGGAAACTAGATGATCCTTAACTGACGGATGGATAAAGAAAATGTGGCACATCTATACAATGAAATACTATTCAGCTATTAAAAACAAAGTCATCATGAATTTTGCAGGCAAATGGATGGAATTTGAGAATATCATCACAAGTGTGGTAATCAGTCCCAAAAGTTCATGCATGTTATGTATTCACTTATAAGTGGATATTAGCCACAAAATACAGGTACCATACTATACTCAACAGACCCAGAGAAGCTAAACAAGAAGGAAGGTCCAAGTGAGAATGCTTAAATCTCACTTAGAAGGGGGAATAAAATAGTCAGAAGAAGCAGATGGAGGGAGAGAACTAGGAGGGATTGGAGGAGAATGAGGGCTTCAGGATCAGATGTGGGCAAGGAGAGGAGAGATAGCCAAATGGCCATGAAAATGAATGGAAATCTGCTATTGATGGGGTTGAGGAAGTAGATGGAGGCATCTCCAGAATGAGACAGAGACCTGGGATAAAAGAGGTACTCAAGAATCAATGGGGGTGACCTTAGCTGTGACTCACTACATTGGGGATCTAGAACCTGAAGAGGCCATCTCATGTAGCCAGGGAGGAACCCCAGTAAGGTGATATACACCAACTCTCCCATAAGACTTTCAACCCAAAATTTATCCTCTCTATAAGAATTGCAGACACGTGGATGGGGCAGGAACTGAGGGAATGGCTGACCAACAGACAGCCCAACTTGAGACCCATTACATTTCCTAACACTCTTAATGATACTCTGTTACACTTGGAGACAAGAGCATGTTGTCCTCAGACTGGAGCTTGTCGACCATTAAGGAAGAATAAAGAGAAGAATTGTGGGACCCAAAGGAGATAGGAACTCCACAGGAAGACCAATTGAGTCAACTAACCTGGACCCTTGGGGCTCTCAGAGTCTGAACCACCTTAGTCTTTATGTGGGTCCTGAAGAATTGGAATGAGGGCTATTTTCTGTAAGTGGGATATGTTTTCCTAATTGGACTGCCTTGTCTGGCCTCAGTAGGAGAGGAAGTGCATGGCCTCACAGCATCTTTAAGTGCCAGGGTTAGGGAATAAAATGGGGGGGGGGTCCCCACTTGCCTAAAGGAGAGTGGGAGGGGGAATGGGAAAAGGATTGTGGGAGGAGCCTACCAAGAAGCAGGGCAGTGAGCCGGATGTAAAGTGAATAAGTAAAAAAGTAAAATTAAATAAAAAATATTACTAAATTAGCCTCGTGTTTCTTTTCTTATATTTCATTTCACCACGATCTACGCAGATTGCATGAGTAATTGTATCTTGAGTTTGTATCTCCCCTTTTGCCAGATCCTAGAAATCTAAACATTGGACTGCTTCAAATGCTGAAGCTTTCTGATCAGCAACATCAAGCTCAAACCAGTTCAGATAATGAACCATTTCAGAGTAGACTTGGAGCTCAGGGCAACCATTTGCTTGCCAATGTCAACTTCCAAAATCTGGGAAATAAAAACCAAAAACTTGAAACATTGCAGGTAAAGGACATGCACTTGATAGCACTGTTGGTATATAAGAAACAGCTCTACCTTATTTTATACAGATCAGAAATTACAGTGTTCTTTAGTCCTTAGTCCTTTTATATATATATATATATATATATATATATATATATATATATATATATATATATATGCCAGACTTGAACCAGCACTCTCTCTGCCCTTCTATTCACAAAAGCACACACCATAAAGTGTACACAACATAATGCTCGCACCCCGCTGTTTCATCTTAATCCTGGTTCATTTTCGGAAAAGAGAAAAAGAACTAACAGAAAAATCAAAACTCACTGGAAAGGTACATGAGCAGAAGTCACAACTGCCGACACATGTATGTGGTAGTTGTGCTCCAGAAAGTGATACATCTCACCACCTTACTGAACACAGCTCAGATGCAGGTTTTTTGATGTCTACACCTTCTATGAAATCCATGCCAGCCCTGGGTCTACCTGGTTACTACAGGAAAGTGAGGAATTTAAGACTCTCTTTGGAGAGCCTGGTACCACCCCTGTGCTATAAATATCCACACATCACCCCAGGTTTGGGCTGCATCATCTAACTTCCTTGCCCTGTTCTCTCCTTTGTCTTTCACCACACATATAATACCATTGTTTATCTACCCAGTGAGCTTTAAAAACTTATCTGTGACCATGATTGCCTATCAGAATGTTTTATAAAACTAGTATAAATCTATTTTCTAAATGAGACTAACCAAGTCAGTTTTCCTAGGTTTAATTGTGACAACTTTCCCTAAAATAACTCTTAAAAAAAAAAAAAAGAGCTTACTTTAGCTTAGCATAGCTTTTACTGAACACATTGGGTATTGTGCCTCTGTGACTCTGCAGTTCTTGAGACAATCTGGGGAGTCTCAATAATTAACAGTTCACATATATGTGTTGAGAAAAAAATCCATTGATTCGATTATTTTTTTCCCAGTTAAAACACACTAACAGAAATGATGAGATGACTGTAATGATGTGTTTACTCTTAACTACTTATGCATAAACCATGAAATAGAGTAACACAGCCAGCATCCAGATAATCTAACATGATGAATTAATAGTATTCAGACTTCTATGTTTGTTTTTAACTTAATAATGTTACAAACATAGCTGGCATCCCTTCCTCAATCCTAGTTTCTCTTCTGTTCCCCAGAGAAGGCACACAGATGCTCTAGAGATGCACATAAATTGGAGTAGGCATGCACCCACCTCTCCGTTGTTCTTGTATTTGCATCATATTTAAATATAGCTACCATGTAGAGCTCTATTACACATTTATATAATTTACATGAGTTGCATTATTCTTTATGGGTTATTCTGAAGCCTGATCACACTCCCAGTAAATTTTGTTTCTGGTGTGAATTCTTCTGGTAACTATACACCAAAGTACTTAGCTTTGGATGTGTGCCACCATTTGTCGAGTATTTTATAAAGAGATCCAACCATTTATCTTTCCTTCCTTTATTCCCTCTTTCCTTCCTTTTTTCTTCTTCTTTCCATCCTTTACTTATTTACACACACACACACACACACACACACACACACACACACACACACACTATATGGCTGTCAACTTGACTCTGCCTAATGTCACCTGAGTAGGGAGGAAAGGAGACTGAATTGAGAGATTGCCTAGATCAAACTGGTCTGGGCATATTTTCGGGGGATTATCTTGATTGTTAATTAATGCAGAAGAAACTGTGGCATGGTCTACACCACCATTCCCTGTCACTGTTATCCTGGCTTATATAAAGCAGCTAGCTAAGCATGAGATGGTGTTCTCTTCTTAAGTTACTGCTTGACTCTTAGAGTTTCCATCCTGGCTTCCCTTCATGATAGACTGTAACCTATAGGATGAAATAATCCCTTTATTCCCTTAAATTGCTTTCTGTCATAGC
This sequence comes from Arvicanthis niloticus, assembly GCF_011762505.2. Classification (NCBI taxonomy): domain Eukaryota; kingdom Metazoa; phylum Chordata; class Mammalia; order Rodentia; family Muridae; genus Arvicanthis; species Arvicanthis niloticus. Next base: position 60,590,380 of record NC_047674.1, on the reverse strand, counting down.
ATTTATTACAGCAGAATAAAACTAGAACATAAACAAAGCAGCAGCAGAGTTCAGACACAGAAGAATTTTGTCAGGTTTGTGACAACCTTATAGCCTTCAAACCACTATACTTTGTGAATTATGTATCTGAAAATTTAGTTACTGTAATTTTTTTGTTTACAAATAGTTAACAAATGACATCGATGTTCCTTATGTTGAAAACTCTCTACTTATTTCACTTATGAATACACCATGAACTAAGTGCCTACTACATATGTTGACAGCAGCAGCTATGCCACCTCGAAGCTCTTCTTGACATTATCAAGAGCCAGCAGCACTGGACAGGGATATAGCCAATGAAAGAGCATGTCAGTTTACAGAAGAAGACGGAATTCAAAAGGTATGAGATACAAGGATAAGTAACCAGCTGAATTTTCAATCAAAACATCTGGAAATGCCAAATAATAGAGTGATAGAAGAAGCTACTTAGCCTGAACCATTGATCTATAGATCAAATATCAGCAATACATCAAAATAAGATGGTCCTCATGCTTTCTAGATTTCACATCAGTTGAGATAGTATTGTAATGAAGAACTATTTTTGAACCTACAGAAACCAAAGCAGGTGTGGCACGGGCAGGCCATGCATCTATGCCTTCCACAAAGTGACTGTCAAAACAGGGTGTAAAGGATTCTAACCAAAGACGACCACTTTTCTTATTGATCAGCTGAACTTATTTCTAAGTTTCAACATTGGTATTCTATAGACTACTAGACTTTCTTAAGTTCTGTCTGAGCCTGAGAAATTGAAGGATTAGCAGAAGTGGGTAGAGAAATTATAGTCCAGACCTCCTTGTTGCACATGAATGGAAACTACCCTAGCACATTGCACCCTTGTTTTTCTATAATTCAAATCCTATATTAAAAATCCCTTTGATTCAGCTGTTAAAATATTGTCAGCCTTAGATTTTAAATGAAGGATATCTCTGGGAAAAATAAAACCCAGGGTCAGAATATCTTCTTGGCAACCAACTTGGCAACCAAATTGTATTAAAGCATTTTCAAACTATTGATTGAGGTAAATAAACATGAAATGAAAGATAGGTTTTGTTTGTTGACCACTCAGGTATCTTGCTACAGACACATGTTTTTCTTTGGAAAAAAAAAAGAACATTGTGCCTTGATACCTCACAAATATTTTCTTGCTAAAAATAAATTCTAATTGTACTAGAGCAACACATGTCTCCAAAGCACAGTTCAAAGTGTTTCAGAAGCCATGTGACAGTATTACCTTTGTCTGGAGTTAGGTGTTACAGATCCTCTTTGGTGTCAGGTCTGGACTCCTTGCAATTAATTTGATATATTGATTTAATCTTTCAGGTAGCACCATTTACCTAGCAAGGGCACCATGGTATTTCTAGAAGAAAGGGATGTTCAAAATGAGATCGTTTGATGGAAAGGAAGCTCAGAGAATGAGCTATTCACAGAATAAGTTCCTAAACACAAATTACTTTAAGGGTCCGTGGCCCAGATCAGAACCAGGAATGACTCAGCAATCTACTATTAAATACTTTCAATCTAGAAAAGAATGCCTTGGAATAGAAGGAAAGACAAACTACAACTGAATAAGAAAGGGTTAGTCAAATAAGAGCCAGATTACAAAGAAAATTTTCATGGCTCCAGGGAAGCAGCCACCATCTCTCTTTTCCAGTAGCTAAATTTGCTGTTTATTTAAAACATTCTTGTTCTGAACATAGAAAGAAAAAGGTATTAAATAAAATGGAAACCAGAAAACAGCTTGTCATTATTATATGATATGAGAACAACCAGATTATTTATTCCATCTTTCTTACTTTTTATGAGAAGTTGTATACTTTATTAATACATTTGTAATGAAGACAATTTTCAGATAATCAAAGCAAGGTTGTTACCCAGAGAGTTTCAAGGCAAGGGTAGGGAAGAAGTCAGCATAAGTGGAAAGGAAAATATAATGACACATGAATTCGAGCATGAATACTTCACACTTTTTTAAAAATTAGAATTCCTCACTTTTATTTAATATATACTTTCTTTAAGATCAGGTGTACATTTTTCAAACCATGTCATTGACTGCAAAACAGTTCAGACTTTGGATATCCTAAACTTTATTAGATATTATGATTGTTTGGGTTATTCACTTAAAATATTTTTATTTGCATACTTGTCATACTGATGAACATCCTTCACGTTCATCTTAAAGCAAATTTCTACATGTTGGAGCTTTGGTTCAGAGAGTAACAACATTCCTTAAGTTCTTGGTATATGCTGCAAAACCGCTTTCTCAAGTACAAAAACCTGGTGCCAAAATACATGCCCCTCAAGAGCTGGGTCATCTGCAAGGCATGCAACACACACAGAGCAGAGAAGTCTCACACCATCCTTGACTTCTTTTTTTTTCATAAGTACATATAATCTCCTCACACTGGGGGAAAAATTAATACACATTTATATTACATATGCAGAGATAGTTGTTTTTCCCAATTTAAAACATTAGAAGCACTGATGAAGGTTCTGTGGAGACTGTGAGCCCTAAATGGACCTCTTTATCTCCTTCCCTACCAAGTCTCAGAGAACATCATGGAAGAGGAGCCAGAAAGTATGTGAGAGCTGAAGGATGCAGAAAAGAGCTACCACACGCGCCTTCTAGACTTGACGTGAGACTGTGCTTATTAACTCACAGCAATTGTGGTTAACACAATACTGCCACAGGATCAAGCCAGTCAAAATTCTGACAAAGGTGAAGGGGAAGAGGGTGTCTTAAGACCATACTCTAGAGTGAACTGGCAGGTGATAGTCATTTGGGTAGGAAGAATAAGGTTTTAAGGGTGTGGCCACTGGTTGATCTTCCATGCTCTGATGGATTATCTTATACCCGTCCATATATTGGTAACAGTAATTGGACTTATTAGGTTATCAATAGTAAAAATAATAACAAAGATAGGAAAAGAGGGAAAGCATTGAAAGAGTGTGCATTGGAGGGTGAAATGAGGAGTGAATAGTATCTTACTTTATTGTATATATGGATGAAATTCTCAAGAATAAGAAAAAATATTTTTTAAAAAACCCTCAGTACATGTAAGAAATAACCTAAGCAAAAGAAGGCTAATTTTTTTTGTCACGTAGCCTATGACACAGCTTGTGTTTTCCTTGTCCCTTTTTATGAGAACTGCTAAAGGCATGATGCTTTAGGAGGGCACCATAGCATACCTCTGTTCTCTTTCCTCATGAAGTAAGGTTCTCAGTGACATGGAATAGTTCACTGATCATTTGAACATTATTAAATATCTATGTTAACCTTTGTAAGTGTAGGATTAAAACAACTACTAAACAAAGAAAAAAATCAGAAATTGTGACATTTGCCACTCCAATTTTACAAAGCCTGGTCAACATGTTCAAATATTGTTTTTCAGGGTGTGAGTCAGTAGGGTTGTTATCTGCTTTCTCAACTATTTCCTTACTACATAGCTACTTCACCCAGGCCTGTGATCTAAAAACTGGTAGAAACAGGCAGGAAGAATTTATTTGAACTCAGAGCTTCAGTAGACTCCATCTGTATGTGCTTGGCCTTGTATGTTTGGGCAGAAAGTTTGGCTGTGGAAGTGTGTAGCTTCAGAGAATAGCTCACACTAGGGTGTGCAGGTTGCAGAGAAAAAAGGATACAGGGGAAGCTCTAGCCATGAGCTTTTCCACTCAGCCTTTTTGTTCCCAGAAATGAGGACTCCGAGACTTAATTATATATGAATAAATGAATGCTTAAGCTTTGGCTTATGTTCCCTGACTAGCTCATAACTTATTCAACCCATTTATTCTATTTTATGTCTTCCATGTGGCTAGCTATCTCTCCTCAGGTTTATACAGCTATCTCCTCTAAAGTTTGGAGCAAATCTCTCATGACTGACTCTTTCACAGAATTTTCCTCTCTTTTTGCCAAAACTCCCACCTCATATTTCCTGCCTCAGCTAGTTGGCCATCATTTTTGTTTTTTATTTTTGTTTTGTTTTTGTTTGTTTCTTTGTTTGCTTTTTTTCATTGACATGTCTCGCTTCCATAGAGTTCACAAGAGATTCTCTCTACAGGATGGAGGGCAAGATAGCACACAAGAACATGTCCTGAGCAATCTACTTTCTCTGATTTACTCCTGCCTCCTCTTATTGTTAAGTCAGTCTTTAGGGAAGAGCACTCCTGCTCTGGCCATCCCTGGAAATGCCTTCACAGATTCACTGAAGTGAGCTTCTATCATGAGATGATTCTTGATTCAATTATGTTAACAGTCAAAATAGCATGTCTATCTTTGAAAACTAATGAATGATGGACAAAAGACTTAAAGATAATCACTAAACATTTTTAAAATCTCATTATTTGACTCATGAGTGGATGTAAGCTAGTTTACAACTCTCTTACAAATACCTTTAAAGATCTTGCTAGCTTTACAGAAACACACTTTTTTGTAGTATTTCTTATACTTCTAAATCTTGATTGAGACAAACCTACTTCCCTAAAGCATGGCATAGAGCAATGTCTAATACAATCCTGTCCATACTGAAGTTCTTCCAGATTCTCTCAGATACATCACTCACTGAACCACTAGCCATCTTATTCATAACCTTTCAATGAGCATTCTAGCTTTTATATATTTTGGAAAATAACCTGAAGAATACAAATAAATATAAATGACCAAATTGTATTGGTGATAAAACTCATGAATAAACTTCCATTTTATTTGACAACAGGAATATTGTTCATTTTAATGAGATTTCAAGCTAACAAGTTTATGAGGAAAACATCAATTGTGTTTTCCAATAATGCCCCATAACCTTATTTTATGGGGCATTAATCTACTCCTAAAATTTCACATATGTGCCCCTGGCATTCAAAGGGTTCTATATGTTCATATATTCATTTAAGAACTTATGCATCATGGAAAATATCCTAAAACTCTAATAGTATTTGATATAGGCACAGCATGAGCTGGTAAATCAAGTACAGCATTAAAATTCAGAAGGAGGAGATAAAAATTCTTTTGTAAAAGATCAGAGATTATTTATTTGTTTATCTGATTCTTTTAGACAAGGCCTTGCTATATTACCACAGGTGGTCTTGAACCACTGTACTTGATCCATTCTCCTGTCTCAGTTTCCTGAGCAGCTTTGGACTCTAGGTGTGCACAATTTTGTGTAGCTTTAAATGTTAATTATTTTATGTGTTCAGAATCATAGAATTTTCTTTACTAATATGCAACCATTCTTATAAGCCATAGAAAATATGCAAATGTAAAGTGAAATGTGTGTGTGTGTGTGTGTGGTGTGTGAGTGTGTGTGTGTGTGTGTGTGTGTGTGTGTGTGTGAGTGTGTGTGTGCACGCGCGCAAGTGTTCCATCATTTTTCTTTTTGGCTATTCATGATTTTCTTTTTAAGAATCTCATCTCTGGTCAGGGCTCTAAACAGGAAAGAAGATGTCCACGACACTCCTGATTAACAAAACAGTCCCAACAAGAAATCTTGAAAGTGCACAAGGAATCTTGAAAATGCACATCCTTGCATGGGGGAAGAGTCACAAAGGTTACTCAGTTCCCAACTAAGTGTGTGTGTGTGTGTGTGTGTGTGTGTGTGTGTGTGAGAGAGAGAGAGAGAGAGAGAGAGAGAGAGAGAGAGAGAGAGAGAGAGAGAGAGAAAGAGAGAGAGAGAAGGTCAGAAGATAGCATGAAAGAATCAGTTCTTTCCTGCCACCATGTAAGTTCCAAGGCTTAAACTCATATTAAGACACGGCTTAACATGTTCTTGGTCCTTTGAGATCACAGCTGCTGTTCTGGCTGCATCATGTGAATCTCTGTGTGGCACTATCTATTTCTTTTGAATAATATTGTGAAGAATAAAACTTTGAGTTGAAAGAAATGAGAACAGTGACAAATTGAGGACAACAAAAGCTATAAAGAAAAAAACCAAAAGTGGAGATTTTTGTTTTGTTTTGTTTTGTTTTCAATAATACAGGAAAAGCCAGACAAAGGAGCCTAAGGATTGCATGGGCTCCCCAAAAGAACAAAGAAACCTCCCATTTTATTTACATATAGAAGTAGCTTCACCAGTTAGAGGAAACGGATCCTATGCAGAAATAGGGGAGGTAGAAACAGTTCTGAAAAATCAAGCTGAAGCCTCTACTGGAGTAAAGAGGTCATGAAGAGAGAACAGGGATTTCTATGTGTCCAGATCTGGGCAGGCATTTCATAGTCAGAGAGCTGCTGGTGTTTCCTCCTATGGTATACTTTGGGGACATTTTAAGAGTTCTGCTCTTACAGGGCTCTGCCAAGCACCAGGAAGCACCATTCATAAGGCAGCCTTGAGATTCATGAACAGAAGCAACTAACTGACTGGAGTCTTGCTGTATATGCACATATGCAGGCATGAATATATAAGTATACTAAACATCTTATACCATATAATTCAGATATCATATAGGGCTTCTCATAAACTATCCAATTTTAGCAGACACTTTCATCTCCTGAAGCCATCCTATTAACATTGCTGGCATTGTTCAGTAAAATCTGTGTTCCCAATATAAAGCCCTTCACCAGTTTTCAAATTATGCCTCAGAAAACAAGCATTTAATGTTTATATCATTAGAAGGACTAGGACTAGGCCAAGCTCAATATAGCCAAGAAAGAAAATGTCAAATTTTTTATTTAAGTAAATGTATTTGCTTTTCTCAATGATATAGAATACTAAAAAACTTTGAACTAATAATAAATAACTATGAATAGCCACAAATTAGGTAAGTATGTATTATTACCTAACACAGCAGAAAAATGCCTATGAACAATAACATTCATATGCACTTTCAGTTGTGTGTGAATGTATACCTCATTATGAGTTATATAGTAAATTTAAACCTGTATTATGGACAGAGAAATTATATAAATCAACCATATGAATGTAAGGGACTAACAAAGAAAAATTACTCCCAAACATGTGAGAAATATTACTGTAATTTATGAGGAATCATCAAAGTCACATCTATCACAGTGACAACAGGCCCAGTTACATCAGATGAGAATTTGTAAGAACTTTTCAGATTTAGGGCAAATTTCTTATTATTTAGGAATCAGAGAAAACTCTTCAGCTGACAGGTCATTAGAAGAAAAACATTTTAAAAACCATGAAAAACTAGGTCAGTCATTATATTCCAGCACTGTGGATGTTGGACACACTTGTTTTATTTCAAGCCTCACTGAGTGACTAATGCTCTCGGGGATGGACTGTGGCAAAGTAATGAAGCTTCTCCATGTCAGTTTCCTGCCTGTAAACTTATGGATTGTATCTTTGTGGCCCTTTTCATACTCAATATTCCATAAATCTACAATGCCTGCATAAAACTTCCTTCCATACTGGCATCCATTTAAATTCTCAGGGAAGTAATCAATAGTCTGAATAGAATCAAATAGTCAAATACATACTCTGACCCTGGCTTCCATCTTTACTTTGGAATCCACATCAGTGTCTCATCTACAAACACTTTTCTTGTTCTTCATCATGGTACTTTGGTATTATGTTTTTTCCTTCATTCTCATCTTTCATTGTCTTCTAGCATCACCCAGAGCAACTATGTGTTAGAGTTCTTTTTAAGTGTCGTCACTTCATAAGCTTTATGTTCTTGAGTGTTGGAGGCCAGACCATGTGTGAGGAGGTAGCCATTTGTATAGTGCCCTGCCAGAAAGCAAGCCTTCTTCATAAAATTTCTTGTGGGAACAAAGAAAAAGAGGAGGGGGAGTAGGTGGAGGATGAGGAAGAGGAGTAGCATGAGATGAAGAAGATGGAGAAAAGAAGAAGAGGAAGAGGAAGAGGAAGAGAAAGAAGAAGGAGGATGATGATGATGAGGAGGAGGAGGAGGAAGAAGAAGAAGAGGAGGAGGAGGAGCAGGAGGAGGAGGAGGAGAAAAAGAAGAAGAAGAAGAAGAGGAGGAGGAGGAGCAGGAGGAGGAGGAGAAATTGTATTTAAGGTCATTATGAATCAAGAATGCACACTTTTGGTGGAGGTTGCAAAACTGACATTATGGAATAGGCTTCTCAGCAATTTCCATTGAACTCTTGTAAAGTGTCACAAAACTATTAGCTAGAACAAGGTTAAATAAGTTATAAATTATAATATATCTATCACTGATCATTTAAATGAATGTATCCAGAGTTATCTATTTAATGTTCATGAAAAATTGGTCTCCAGTTAGAGTTAAGAGGTGAAAAGGCAATTTTTGAAGACACTGAGAAAATAAAAATTCAACTAGTTTTACCATCAGTGTCAATTCCATATCATAAGGTACCCATAAAATCTCCAAGAGAGAAGTAAAATTTAACACATGGGGGTGTCAATCATATATCTTAATCTGTATTTGTTACAGAAGAGTAATCTTCATTTACTCTTCTGTAACAAATACAGTCTTAAGCATATCCTTTTACATCTTCTCCATGACTCACTTTCCATGACTCTACTTCAGGGGAGGCAACAAATTAAAATATTTAAGATAAAATTAAAAAGTGGAATAATGGTGCAACCATTAAAAAGGCAGGCATTAATTTACAAAACTTCCCAAATAAACTAAAGATAGTGATCAGGGATGATAAGCAGTGAACCACTGAAAAACCAAACCACAGAGAAACTGGACCGAGATGGCATAATTCCTGTTGGTAAAGTGAGAACGGGAAGCAAAGATAATGGCTCATAAAAGTGACTTACTCAGCATTGCGATTTAGAAGTGAATGGCAGAGACAAACTCTTACTGTCAGTAGTAAACCCAGAGCCTTCATATAAAAAGCAATACAGGAGAATCCAGGTCAAAACAAACAAATGTAAGGCATGTGCTCAATAAGGAAGCATGGACACAAAGATTTTGAGAGAGAAGAAAAAGAAATAAGTATTTAAAATTTACAGACACCTGAACCATTCCACTGGACTGGTTTGAAGTCTTGGCTTCAAGAATTATAGCCCCTGTGTCTGCGGCTTTAGATGTACCCAGGCTCTTGGCTCTATTTTTAGCTCTCCTGTTCATTGTATGTATGTGTATGTGCATGTGTATGTGTGTATACTTATGTGACCTCAATATACGGTGACTATTATGAGGTGAATCTGAAATGACCCCCTTAGCTCATGATTTTAAGACTTGACCATAAATCTGTGGGACTCTTTTGAAAGCCCTTAGCATGGGTTGGACCCAAGTGTTCATAGGGACCTCTGGTGCAGGCTAGCACTCTAATTCCTTATCTGCTGCCATGGGGAAGTGTGTTCTGCTAGTGTCTCCACTCTCCACTTGCAATAAACACTGCTGTGCCTTTTTTGACCTGATTAACTGAAATCCTCTGAAACCAAAATCCTCCCTTCAGTTGCTTCTGTCAAGTTTGAGTATTTATCACAGCCATGCAAAAACAAAACAAAACAAAAACAAACAAACAATCAAACAAACAAACAAACAGCTAAATCAGCTAATCAGCTAATACAGAAAACTGATACCAGAGAAATGAGGTTTGGTTTTGATGAAATTGACTCATGATTCTTACGTGTTTAGAACTGATTTTGTAGAGGAATGTGGCTAAGTTTACCCTGAAAGCTAGAGCATCACTAGAATGCATAAGAAGAACTCAACTTGCAGTTCTTCTAGGAGATCAGAAGTCAGACAGCTGATAGAAGTATGCAACGTTTCAGGATAGAACAGAAGCCCTATCCAGAATTAGACAGTAAGACATCCATGTTAAAAACTCTAACAAACAATCTGGTTATACTTTTCCCATGTTTGGAAATGGGAGTGAGGCTAAAACCAGAACTAATGGACTAGTTAGTCTGGAGGAAGAAATCCCAAGGGAACTCAACATTCAGTTTGTAGTATGGCTACTGTCTGCTTCTTTTTAGCCAAAGATCCAGTGAATGCTGGGAAGGTAGGGAAAGCATAAGAGAATAATGTAAGTATTATGCAGCTTGATCTGAGAAATGAGCATGAGCACACTTAAAGTTGCAAACAAGGTGGACAAACCAGCTCACCTCTAAAGTCTGGCGCTTTAAGAAGTGGCACTCACCTTCAGCTGGAATATAAGTATAGGTGCCATATAGCAAAGACACTGGAAGAACTTTTAAGAAAAGAGTGACTTAAATGAAAGACTATATGGCAGCCACTGGAGAGAGGCCATGTACAGTAGTGATGTTCTGGGTTTACTTGCAGTGCTACTCAGACTGTAACAGCAGTCCAAGGGGGCCTAGCTATTCATGTGGTTGTCAGAAGAACATAGAAATACCCACATGGTATGGCTTTCTGGCACGTACAATGCAAGGGCCGTGGGATCCTAGGTCTTGAATTGTTACCACAGGACCAAAGAAAAGCCTGTGATGTTAGACCATATGAATCGGCATTGGGTTCCATACAGAGAACCTATAGTAGGATGCTGCATAAAACTTTAAGTAAAGCCTAAGTGTCAATCTTGAGCCCAGTGTGTTGGAGACCCAGGGACACGGAATGTCTGCTGAGGAAAAAAGGTCAGACATTGAGTGCTGCCATCCCAAGAAATAGGCGATATGTGCTAAAACTTGCAGGACTGCAGGAGTGGGCTACCAAATACATTTGAGTTAGGTTGATTCTAATTCATGCTTAGATGTCAAATGGAAGAAGTATTCGTTCTCTTATTTCTTTGTTTTTATAATTTTTTACTTATTCACTTTACATCCCACTCACTGCCCACTCCCCATCACCCCCTCCCACAAGCCTTCCCCCATGCCCCTTCCCCTTCTCCTCTGAGCAGATGGGAGCCACCCCCTGGGTATTCCCTCACCCTGGCACTTCAAGTCTCTACAAGTCTAGGGGCCTCCTATTCCACTGAGGCCAGACAAGGTAGCCCCGGTATAAAAGCATATCTCATGTACAGGCAGCAGCTTTGGGATAGCTCCTTCTCCACTTGTTCAGGATCCACATGAAGACCAAGTTGCACATCTTCTACATATGTGCAGAGAGAGGCCGAGGTCCAGCCCGTGTATGGTCTCTGGTTGGTGGTTCAGTCTCTAAGAGCCCCAAGAGTCCAGGTTAGTTGACTCTATTGGTCTTTCTGTAGAGTTCCTTTTCTCTTCGGGTCCTCAATCTTTCCTCCTATTCATCCTTAAGAGTCTCTAAGCTCCATCCATTTTTTTGGCTATGGGTACCTATATTTCTCTGAGTCAGCTGCTGGGTGGTGCCTCTAAGAGGACAACATGGGAGCAGTAAGATTAAATGCTTCTATGCTGAGCTTCACTTTTGCTTTGGTCCAGTCTTTCTTTCCTTGTTTTCTATGTTGGAATGGGATTATAAGAATGCCTGTGCTGTGCAATTGCATAGTGGAGTCATGCACATTACTGTGCTTTAGTTTGATATGATTGCTTGGGTTTGTTTGGTATTTTATTTTATTTTATTTTATTTTATTTTATTTTATAGAATTACAGCAGTGAGATTGCCTTGAGTGGAAATATTAAAATGATAGGTACCTGTGAAGTTACACTAAGTATACTTTTCATTATTCAATGGTGGTAGGCTTTTTAGGGTTGATAATCAGAATGTTATAACTTGAATTTATAATGTTCCCCATCTAATATTTTGAACTCCCTGTCTCCAGCTAGTGCCATGTGAGAAGTTGTAGCAAAACTAGAGGTAGACATAGGACCTGCCAGAAGTAGATCACTGCATGGGCATTGAAGTTAACACCAGGTTACTGGTTCTAGTCCAGGGCTCTCTTTTTCCTGTTTTGATTCCACATGAGAGTCCTCAGCCACATGGCTCTGTTGCACCTAAAATCTGCCATGCTTTCTTCAATACACACACACACACACACACACACACACACACACACACACACCAAAACAAAAACCTAATCTTCTCTGAAACCACAAGCCAAATACAACCTCTTAAGTTGCTTCTGTCCAATGTTTTATCACAGTACTAAGCAAGTGAGCAATGTTTTTTAAAGTTGAAGTGAACTTCAATTGTTTTATAAAAGTAGAAGCTCAGGAGATGGCTTTCTGATTATATAGGACAGTTATATTCACCTGCTGTAGTCCATATAGGAGAGTACTAAATAATTTTATGTAAAAATATTAGAACATAATTGCTGGACAATGCGGGCTGCTCTTCTAATAACCTGCATTTGGACTTGTTCATTTCAAATTCAAATCACCATCCCTGGTACCTGCTACCAATCATTTGAGGAAACTCATAAACAAGATGAGAGGTATGACTGTATCTGATGGCCACTCGATTCTCTAGCCGTAAAAATGAAGCTCCTGAGAAAAGCAGAATGGACAGACTGTCTTAGCATGTTCTTTATAGACTTCATCTTGAATCCCGCCTTAATGTGGAGCCTTGATTTTCTGATTCATTCTCACTCCAAGCTGCCATTTAGAGCCATCCACTAATTGACTACATGTACCTGTAAAAAAGTTTAGAAGAAGGGAAACAGGATGGAAGATAACAATGCATGAACCTACTATGTGTGTGAATGTACGAGCATATATGTGTATGTGCAAGCTTGAACTATAGAGACTATGCCTAGATGGTCAAAAATGCCAGGAAATTCTTCCACCTGGAGCTATAGCTTTCTATCTAGAGCTTCTCAAATTTTACTAAGATGAGTTCTTGCTAATTTTTCCAGACAGACCTTGAATGTAAAAATTCTTGTCTCAGCCTGCTAAGCACTGGTAATTCCAAGCTTGAACCATGGACCTCTTTGAAAAACCATATGATTTTCGCAACCTCTTTGCAACCATATGATTGCAGGATACATAACGGCACTGTCCTAAGCTTGGGCTTCATGGAGTCCCTCATAAGTTTCTACTGTGGAAGAATATACTCTGATCAAAACATGAAAGAACCAGTACTTTCTTCTGAACACATCCATGTGGTGTAATACTAGTAGAGATGGAGGAGAGGGCACCAATGCTTAGGAGGCATGTGATAGGGTACCAAACAAGGACCGGGACAAGTATACTGCTCATGGTGGATTTAAGGATCAAATGTGCTACCTTAGTCAACAGATGTCCCATAATACCTATTCTGTCTTATGTCATCCAGTCATGCATAATGTTGCTATACATGAGTAAACATGACTGACTAAATAATCAATAACATTGTACCAACTGCATAACCACACCTTCTTCTCTGCAGACTCATCCATTGTAAACGTGTTGATCAACTATTTCACCATCAAAGGCTTCACTGTGAGGCTAGAACTCCCCATCCAAACACTTGCATGAGCTACCAATTTCCTCTCCTATGGAAAAACTGAATTAGCAGTTTTTCACAGATTTTTGTAAAGTATCACAAGACACAAGAGTGGGGCTTGTACTAACAAAACCCTTGACTCAAACCAAGGTACTAATGCAGCCTATGTGATGCATGCAAACTGTGCTCCAAGATGGTTCTCGGGTTGTAGCTGGAACATGGCATGTTCTGCTCACATATCCACCATGTTTTGATATCCACAATAGGCCAGAATAAAAAAGAGCAATGTGTGAAGAAAGTGTACTTACATTTCTGTCTCAGGGTTTTACTGCTATGAAGAGACACCACGACAAAGGCAACTTGTATAAAGAAAGACCTTTAATTGAGGCTAGCTTACATTTCCAGAGATTTAGTTCATTTTTGTCATGGCAAGAAACATGGAAACATAGAAGGAGCTGAGACTCCAACATCTTGAAGTACAGGCAGCAAAAGGAAACTGTATCTACTCCTAAGCTTGAGAATAGGAGACCTCAAAGCCTTCCCACATAGTGACACTTCTCCTCCAACAAGTCCACACCTCCTAACAATATCACTTCCTGTGGGACAAACATTCAAAGCATGAATCTATAGAGCCCATACCTAATCAAACCATCACATCTTGTTAGAGTCCACATTCTACAAGAATAGATGCTAATAACAAACAGTTCATTATATAAAAATATGGTGGGTCGTAAGACCAAAAAAAAAAAAAAAAAAAAAAAAAAAAAGCCACATAGGAGCTAAGCTACCTCTGAAGTTCTGCTTGGGATTTTTACATGGGCTACTAGGAGCCCAGCAGAAGCCTTGATTATTAAGATAATTGGATGTGACATCAAGGGCTGTTTTCACCTCATTCTCTACAATAAAGTCAGAAAACTGTCTCCAGCATCATTTTGCGGTCACTTTAGGAGCCTTTTAAGTAAAAAAGTCACAGTGAGTCCTTGGATCCAGTTCCTCTGTGGTGCCAGTGATGCTTTTCCATGTGTCAAATAAGAGTGTAAGCAGTCAAATGAGGTCCCTGCCTTCCCAGAAGGAGCCAATTCGAGGAGATGGGGATGACAAGCCCCACCAGGATATGCTGTCTCCATTAACATGGCATTGGCCTTTGGACTCTTATTACAAGGACTTAAAGAACAAGTTCTAGTACTTATATAAATATTTTAGGATATGTTTTGGCCCTGTCCAATATGACAGCTCCCATGGAATAAGGATCTATAGCTCAAAAACTAAACTAGCAAAATTGTGATTGTCTTAGGGTTGTTTTGCTGTAATAAAGCACCATGACTAAAACAAAACTGAGAAGGAAAGGGTTGATTTAGTTTACAGATCCATATCACCCTCCATTATTGAAGGAAGAAAGTCAGGACAAGGGTAGGAATCTGGAGTGGGGAGCTGATGTACACTCCAAGAAGGAATATTATCTATTGGCTTGATCCTCACAGCCTACTCAATCTGCTTTTGTTTTATAGCACTGAGGACCACCAGGACAGGTATGGCATCACCCATAGTGAACTGGCCCCTCCCCATCAATATTCAATCAAGAAAATACACCACAAGAAAATATACCAATCTGGTGGGAGCCCTTTTCTCAGTTGAGGAGTTCCCTCTTCCCTAACTGAAGCCATTCTCGAGTTGATACAACAATAACCAGCACAATGATACTAACTTGTAACTTTTTCAGCTACTACTGAGTCTCACACACTGTTTTACATGTTTGAAACACATAAGAAGAAAACAAAAAGCCCCTCACTTGGTCAACACTGCATGGTCAGGGCAGGATTGAGACGCTGTGAAACAACACTATCAGCTTCTAAAGACCCATGGAAGGAGCAGATGAGCAAGCTAGGAAGTGTGGGAGATGCTGGTAAATTCTGTAGGGAGAAGGACCAGTAAGAAAGGGGACTGAAGGAAGGAGAGATGTCAGGCCCGTGAAGGCTATCCTGGTTCTTGGGTTGTGGGAGTTCAGCCACGTCCCCAGAACCCAGGCCCCTGACTGGAGGTCTAATCTTCATTCAACCTGCACCATTCATTCAGTTACATAGGGCACAGGTAGACGGTGTGATTAACAGGTCTCCACCTCTAGAGATTAAAATATTAATGAGTTATCTAAAGACCGGGGGCATAGCTAATGGAGTTATTCCCTCCCCTCTTCCCCCTCCCTATATAAGCCAGGCTCCTCTGGCTTTTGAGGGGAGCACGAACCATCTATACCCATTCACCACACCATGAACAATAAAAGCTTTGGAAAACTCCTGGACTCCACGTGTCTCCTGGACCTGCCGCCAGGTTCTCAGCCTTTGGAACCCTGAGCCTTCCCAGCACAACCACTGCCCCCCACTCCCCGTGGCAGCTGCATGAATGTGGGACCCTCCACGGGTGGTGTGGGAAGCCCACCCGGGACCCTGCCACAGGCCCTCACGACTTTGTCCCTGCCACCAGACTCCCCTGCGAGTTTTTTTTTTTTCCACAGAGAGACACATGGCTTTAAATAGTGTGAGGAAGGTAGACATCTGTGAAAAGGGAAGACTATAAGACATCATGGAAGCTACTGTGCTATGTGGAAAGAGGGTAGGAAGTCTCAGGTTCCTCACTGAGAAAACAATGCTAGTACAGGTTGGGACACCTCCAGGCACTTGAGGCATAACAAGAGAGACAGTGTGTTTTTCACATGAGTAGAAGTTGGTGCTACTGTCAGAGTGTGTTCCACCTCTCCAATTCACCTTATTTGGAAATGGGCTATGGAATATAAAATTTCCCAAAATGTCATCCTGGTATTAGCTGGGTCTCTAATACAGTATGACTTTATATCATATTTGTATCAAGGAGACAGACATTCAGATATTGAGATATAAAAATACATACCAGGTGCACGCTACCCAAAGGCTAAAGCCATGCTGCCACAACTAAGTGCTGACGAAAGCTGAGAGAAACCCAGGAACATCCATCCATGTATTTTCAGAACTCCCTAGCCCTGCCAACATCTTGGTCTTGGATTTCTGGCTTCTGGGACTGTGACAAAATAAATGTTTAAGGCACTGGGTCAAACAGCCTCAGATAACTCGAACAACAACCAGGCCAGAGAAAGAAGAAGCAAGCAACGGGCCTCAATGGAAGCAGGAACCATTTTTGTATCTTGAGTGAAAACTGATGCCACTTCTAGCCTCAGAAAATAGACACAATGAAGAAGCTTAGCAGAGGCAGAGCCACCAGTAACTGAGAAGTGACAGATGGGAAGAGCTGATGCTTTTCAAACTAACACCACTGTCTGGGGATATTATAACAGCAGAAGCCCACTCAAGGAGCAGTGGTAATCTTTGAAGAGAGAAAACAAACAAATCCATCAACTTCTTTAAGAACACACGCAAACAAGTTGAAGCACAAAAAATAAATCTCTTAATTCAATATGGTTTATTGTGATGAATGAAGTCTTAAATGGACCAGCAAGATGGTTCACTAGATAAAGAGGCTTGCTGTGTAAGCCAGATAACCCGATTTCAATTCCTAAGGGTGTCAGGTGTGAATGGACTCAACAAAGTTGTCATCTGATGTCCACCCATGCATAATAGCATAGCTGCGCGCGTGCGCGCGCGCGCACACACACACACACACACACACACACACAAACATTCATGCAAGCACACAATCACATTGCATACAGTAATACACAATCTAAAAATAAATTCACTAAAATTAAGAATTTATTTCTCTAGCTAAAGAATGAAGAGGGTAAGTGGTGAAATACTGGCCTGAGTTTTATACTTTGTCTATTGATGTTGAATGAAACTACCTTGAATCTTGTCTACTGAAGGGAATTCAGATTGCCAAGAGTGTGGTATCAACATCTAATTTATATTTACTGCCAAAGCAGTTAATCCTGTCAATGTCAACATTTCTAATTTACATGGGAGAGGGTGTTAGCAGGCATACCCTTCCACTGATTCCCAACAGGGCTTCCTTTATGCTCACTCCAAACAGCCTCAGTATCAGCAGGAGGACAACTAGAGATCCAGTGTGACCTGAACCAGGTTCTGTCCTTAGTAGGCCAAAGAAACAAAACCAACACAGGCAAAGGAAAAGTCCTGCTAAATGCTTTGGTCTTCAGGGGAGTAAAGGGACCGTGTTAGTTCAGAAAGCCCAGACTGTCTGCACACTTCCCCCATATCAACAGCCTGATACTCATAAATACAGACTCTGAGGGCAACGTGCTTGGATTAATCCAACTGAAACTTGGAGAAGTGTGAGCACTGAAGTATTTTGTACTTCAATTCATGTAATTGCAAAATGAGGATAATAATAAAACTTATTCATAAAGATGTAATAAGGATTAAATGATTCGATGCCTACAGCAAGCTTAGAACATTTCTGGAACTTTTAAACATTGCACAAATATTTTTTTCTTTTTAAATTTAGTTTTTTTCAGACAATATATTGTGGTCATATTCTTTTCCTTCCCTCGATTTCTCTCAGATCCTTCCCATCTCCCTAGATGCTCAATTTCATGTTCTTATCTCTGCCTCTCAAAAAGCATGGATAAATAAATAATTAAAAAAACTAAAAAAATTAAGACATATATATATATATATATATATATATATATATATATATATATATATATATATCATAGCATATATATCATAGGAAAATAAGACAAAAATCACATAAAATATACAGAGTCTGTGTTGTGAATCCTGCCCTGGAGTGTGGGTTGGTATACACAGTCACACTCATTTAAGAAAAGTAATGCTCCCTCTCCCAGTAGCTATGAAATTATGAACAACTTTTTAGTTAGTTACTCTTATCCCCTTATCCATGCTGGGGCTTTGTCTAGTCTGAAAATGTTGCTCCAGTATTTCTTAAACATCCTCCCCACAAAGTCTACATTTTTCTTAGAATATAGGTTAGAATATAGTGACTACTGGGTTGGAGGCATGGCTCTTTGAAGCTCTCAAAATGTGTATTTGCAGAAAGTCATGCGTGTGCTAATTATAACTTCTCAAGTTTCTTAAGCCACTCATCTAAATAAGCTGAAATAGACTGCTCTTGAACAGAGGCAATTGGTTTTTCCTCCACTTAAATTACCAGGAGTAATAATGTACACAAACACAGACCTTGGCTTGGGTCTGCACTGTTGTCATGCTGATGCCATTCTAGAGGCCAAGTGGAAAAATCAATCTGAATGTTCATTTCCTTGAGAACAGCTTTCTGACCACTGAGGAGCAGGCAGCTTGCACTCCTTTGTAGGACATACCTCATCACCATAGACATGGATGCTACAGAGAAGAGGCCATTTAAATGGTGTCTAGAAAATTCCAGCATGCTGTACTAATAAGAAATAGCTTAGAACTTATTTAAATGCTGGGCTGCTAATACAGTTTGCTAGTTTTCCAGGTCTGGAGGATAGAGATAGGACTCACAGGTCTTCTTTAACTAGAGAATTCAAGACCCACCAGTGAACAGATCACTAGAAAACTCTTAGCAGAATTTCTGCCATTTGGAGTAAATGTAACAACAGCATTAATTCCACCCAACAATCTTCTTCCCATAAAGGGGACTTGCTTCAACTGACACTAAAATTATCTTTATTTTAATTATTTTCTCCTTCCACCCACTGCCTACAATAGAATGTTTAGGGGGAAAATGTTCCAGCTGTCAACAAGCAGAGGAAAAGCGTATAAGTTGATGGAAAACTGATAAGTCAAGCTGTTTGTGAATGACAAGTAAATTCAGAAGGTTCAGTAAACACGGACAAGTTTTATTAGCAAAACTGTTCATTCTAATTATCGGAGGATCTGGTTTCTGAACTGCTAAATGATTCATTACAAGTGTACCCATTTTATCCTAAATTCCTACTAATTTTCCAATTCCCAGTTGGACCTAGCTGCCTCCAAATGCACATTTCTGTTGATAGTTTACTGACACTTTGTAAGAATGGCTAATAATTTCATCTGCCTATGAGATTATTGAGCATGCAACCAAATTAGCTACAGCTAGACTTCAGCCTCTTAGAAACAATGTGCAAAAGACAGTGGAACCGCTTTGCTGAGGTGGAAGAGTCAGCTTCTCTCAAAGGAGCCATGTGAAAGCAATGCCAGTCCTTTATTTAAAAATTCATTTTTTGGAGAGAAAGGAAAAGAAAAATGTGCAGCTACCACAGAAATGAGAAAGGAGCAAATGGGCAAGAAGTAGGTGCAGCATCAGCAATGCTAACTAGACTAAGAGACTCCCAGAGCATCTTGTGGTCATTGTCAGGAGAAACAGAGAGAAGGATGACCCTGAGAAAGTTGCATGTATACTGCCAGGCAAGAGAAAATGAGTACTGGTAACAGTGGGTTCCAGTGTTAGGCACTTGAACCAATCAGGACACACTTGAGTCCAGTGCAAAATAACCATTTTTCAGGCCAAAATGTTTCAACATGGAAGACAGGTTAGATGAAAGAAAGGATGGTGGAGGTGCGAAATCACCTCAATCCTAAAAATGTGATGAATGGAAAAACAAGACGTAGTCAGCTAAATCTAGTACCATCATCAGGGTCAAAATGTTCAATGCTATGTAACCTTGGCCCATGCGCTGTCAGGTTCCTAAAAGAAAGTTTTAGGCAAAAAAATAATATACTAGATTTATTGATAAAGTATTACATATGAAATAAATATGAAAGGGGCTAAGAGAAGCATGTTGACAAAGGAAAACATGTCAAAGAACATGCTCTCTGGTAACAATCATACATCTCATTACCCATCCTTGAGTGAAAAGTACTATTATTGGTTAGCAATTGGTCCTAGTCCACTGTGGGATAAGAGGTAAGAAAGGTACTGAGCTCCAGTGCAAAGCAGTTCCCATTTGCTAAGGGCAATTATCTGAGTAAGAGTATGGCTCCAGATGGAGACCAATGGTGCCAGCACCTAGAAAAAAGTACCTAGAGATTCATGAATTCAACTGGGCTATACAATAAGTTAAACACAGAGAACTTATTATCAGAGATTATTGCCAAGCTTGGTGGTGAAGGCATGTTTTTTCAGATACTCCTCAAACTAAGGCAGGAAGATGACCAGTTCAAGGCTTGAAAAGTACCAGATAAACATGGATGTATACATGTATAGTATTTTGATTTAGGAATCCTTCATGTATGTACAAGCATGACATCACTGGGTCATGTACTTGTGTGTATGTACCTGTGGTATGGTATCTTAAGAGTTCTTCAGGCATGTACCAGGAATGGTCTGGCTGTGACATATGTTAGTTATATTTTTAGTTCTTGAGAAACTCCATGTTAATTCCTATGCTTCTTCACTGAAAACTGTCTCCTCTATTCATTTGTCTATCTACTAAGTGAGAGTCCTTTAAATGATAAAGAAAATATGTGGGTAAAAACTAAGTCATGTTCTAGGAGGTGATATAATACAGAGTACCTGGTTACAGATGAACAAAGCTCTTACTCTTTCCATGGGGCATCTTGGGGTATGGTATCAAGGCTTTCTTTAGACTGGTATTCTTTGGTCTTTCTAACAGTGGCTACACAAGCCGCCTCTAACTTTGTCAACATTGGTTTTTGTTTCTTTGATTAATATAGAGTTTGTTAGAGAGTGTTTGTGTGCACTGTTTACTCAAATGCTGATTTCTTTGTTGGAAGAGATCTGGTTGCAGCCAGGATTTAGCTATTGTCATTATAATGAAGCATTTTCAGGCTCAATATTCTGTAAGCATTGTTCTCCATCACCTTCTGATTGTTTAAACAGAGAGCTGAACAGACAATAGCTGGGCAAAAGAGGAAAAGGCAGGACTTCCAGGCTCAGAGCCAGGGTGGTTCTCAGGTGGGTACCAGGAGTTACCATCAGTTCAAAGATGAAGAAGATAGTGCCAGGGTGAAACAAAGATGATAGGTAATGGTCACATGGTTTGAAGTAGGCCATCCCAGAAACTGCCTTATAAGCTGTACCTGAAGCTTATAAGAAATATTAAAAAAAAAAAATCTCCATGTCATTACTCAGAGCTGAAGTGGGCACAGATTATTATGCTTTTATACAAGTTTTATACTAAAATGGCATTATCACTATTTCAGACCTTGTAAGTAGAATGAGACTAATCCAAAGTGACATTAGAAAGATATGCATTATTCGATAGCTAAAAATCATTACAGCTTTAGTTCTTTTAATTTTTTTAAGATTTATTCTTATTATTTTACTTAGGTAGGTATGTGTGTCTGCTGATGGTATGTGCACATGAGTGCTGTGCCCAAGGAAACCAAAGGTGTCTGGTCTCTTGGAGCTAGAATTATAGACAGTTGTGAGTCATTCTATCCAAGTACTGAAAACCAAACTCAGGAAGAGCAGCAAGGGCTCTCATCTACTAAGCCATATCCCCATCCTCAGTTTTATTATTGCTTTTTTTATTATTAATCATTTTATTCATTTAGATTTCAAATGATATTCTCCTTCCTGGTTACCCCTTGAAAATCCCTCATCCCATCCCCCCTCTCCCTTCTCCCCTTTGTCTCTATGAAGGTGCTCTTTCACCCCAGTCATCCATTCCTGCCTCATCCCTCTAGCATCCCCCTATACTGGAGCATTAAGCCTCTACAGGATGAAGGGCTTCCCCTTCCACTGATGTCAGATAAGGCCATCCTCTGCTACATATGAATCTGGAGCCATGGACCCCTCCATGTATATTCTTTGGTTGGTGGTTTAGCCTCTGAGAGCTCTGGGTAGTCTGGTTAATTGCTACTGTTCTTCCTATAGGGTTGCAGTCCCCTTCAGGTCCTTCAGTCCTGACCAACACAGATGCAGATACACTCAACCACCACTGTGAGCCTGAGGACCCCAATGGAAGAACTAGGGGAAGGACTGAAGGAGTTTTATTAATTCTTAATTTCTATTATTATGATCATCACTGAGCATGCTACCAGTACTCTCTAGCCATCCTAGCAATGTCTTGGGGTTTGTTACAATCCTAATGTGAAGAAGAAGAGGACCACTTGATCAGCATCACACAGGTACAGTTTCTAAGACAGACCTGTCTCCAGAGCAATCTTAACCACATCACATCTGAATCAGAGGGGTGGTGCCTGAGGAATGGCTTATGCAAGGACTTACTGGCATATTGGAACATATTTAATTTATTCTGAGTTCAATTTACCTTCTGTAACATCAAGACATGTAGAACAGTCTCTAACAGTATCTTTCAGAGTCATTGTAAGATTAGGAAAAATAACATTTAGAGCTCTTGGCTGAGTGAAGGCCACATGGTCACCAAATAGTAGTTAATGGCTAAAGCAATCACCATCATAAACTAGTACACATGACAAAATCCAGATTCAGAAAGATTCTTACAACTTGGTGTAATGTCCTCATACTAAAAATCATAATAGTTATCACAATAAAGGTTGATAAAATCAATCAGTAAAGTGGTTAGGAGCAGGGAAAGCTATCTATACACAAACACCAATAACTCAGGCTAGGAAGGAAGCAGTAACTATGGGAAGAATTCATGGGATTCTAGAAGGAATTTTAAGTTCGAACCAAGAATGAGGTTGGCGGTTTAAATGGCCAACTAAAGACACATGTGTATGACTTCAGCCTGTAAGTCTCATGAGATAAAGAAGATGAGAGGAGAGAAATATAGAATCAAGAACATGCTTAAGCAGCCTGGCAATAAAAGACACATGTTACTTCTAACTAAGCATGGTCGTCATGGTGTTAATTATCTTGTGGCTAGGCACAGTCTGTGCTGATGCAGCTTCACTTCACACATTTGAGAAATAAAATGTGGGGGGAAAAATCCAATAATGTGGCAAGAGGGAAGGCAAACAGAAGTAGCAGAGAAGCTACTGTGGGCGGTCTTGTATCCCTTCTTGTTTCTTGTCCACCTCTGGTAAATTTTAATTTGGAGGTTAGACTTCTCTCCCACAGAATGAATACTAAATGCTTTCCTAGAAACAAATAAGAAATCCCAAAAGGATATTTTCTTAGAACTGGGAGAAACCACAGTGAGTACCCATGTCAAAGTCTACATTGTAAAAAGAAAGTGAAGGGCAGCAGAGAGAACCAAACATCTGATCACTCAGTGGCATTTAGTGAAAGGAGGTCCAGTGCACAGACAGCTTGAGTCACACCTGTAGCCTCAGTTTCCTCCAAAGTTTTTTCTTTCAGCTTAAAATGTAAGACTTTTCTTTCTTCTCTTGCAGCACAGGCTATGGTAATAGTGAGAACAGAGAACACAATTTATCCTTCATCAGAAACTAGCCAATCATACATGATTCTTCCATGTCTTTGGCAAGCTTGTGGATGAAGTCTTTGACTTCACTCTATGGCAACTGGAGTAAGCCGTCTGTACCTCTCCTGGGTTTCATGTTTCTATTGGCCACACACCTCCCAATATGCAAAACTACATTGTGTTCAGTATCCAGCAGACAGAGCTTGCTGTGTACTCGAAGCAGATGTGAAGAAAAAATAATTTGCTTACTGCTGCAAGGGAATTCAAATCTCTTGGATAATTTGAAACAGTCCACATGACTGGTTTGAATGCTTTAAAATGTAATAGCCATTCTCTGGGTAGGTGTTAAGTAACCTACCAAACTCTGAGATTAAATTAGCTTTGTAAGCAAGAATCTATTCTACTTTTAAGTGGCCCAAATCCTTTCTTAAAATGATCAGTATTAATTGTCAAATGATCATATGCTTTTAGCTTCAGAAAATGAAATAACATTGTAAGAAATACAAGTTATTTGCACAGTTGAAAAATGTTTTAATTGCTTTTGTTAGTAAATAAAATTTTAAGTGAAGAAGTGTGTGTGTATGCACTCAAAATCATGTGTGCATGCACACACATACACACATGCACACACAGACACATCCACACACACACACGTGCGCGCACATGCACACATGAACATGCACTCAACACCCCCACTCCCCTTTATTTACTACTCATTAGCTTACATCAGGTCTTAAAGGACTGAATGAAAACCAGTTCTTCCCCCATTAGACCTTCTGGTTCTGTCTGTGAACACAGGAAATTTGAAAGGGACCTTTGGATCCAAATGTACAGAAGACCTAACATCTCCCAATTCCTGCCTTTTCTCAGAGTTCTTCCAAATGGCAAAGTTCAGGTTTCTATTCTATAGTCTTTCCACCCATAGGAGGACTACAGTACAAAGTGGGGAAAATGAATCTCTCTTCAGAATTATCATCACTGGAAATAGGAAAACGATCAGGTTAGTCAAGAAGTCCTTTGGCATCCGCGGACTTCACTTCTCCGTAACAGCCTTTGGCTCAATAGGGAGCTCAATGCACAAGCTTTCAGTTGGTCTCTTCCTGATTTGTACTTCTCTCAAAATGGCTTTCTCCCTTTTATTGAAAACGGATTGTTTTCTCACATAATATATCCTGATTACACTTTCTCCTCCCTCTATTCTTCTCAGTTTCACCTCCTCCCCTAGAATGCAGATGTACCCCCTTCTCTCTCTCATCAGAAAAACAGAAAAACAAACAAACAAAAAACCAGCCTTCTACAGGATAATAATAAAATATAATATTGTAAAACAAAACACAAACACATCAGTATTGGACAAAAGAAAGAAACAAACAAAAAGGGAGCTCAGGAGAAGGCACAAGAATCAAAAACCTGCTTGTTCACACACTCAGGAATTCTATAAAAACACTTAACTAGAAGCCATAATATACACTCAGATGATCTGTGCATGTTACCTCCATCTCTGTAAGTTTGTATGTGCTCTGATCATGGTAATTTAGTGGTTCATGTATTCTTGGTGTTCTCTCTCCACTCTGGCTCTCACAATCTCTGCCTCTTCTTCTCTAGGGTTCCAGAGTTCCAAGGGGAGGGATTTGATGAAGACATCCTATTTAGGGCTGGGTGTTTCAAAGTTTCTCATCCTACATAAAGTCTGGCTGTGGGTCTTTTTATTTGTTTCCATCTGCTACAGGAGGAAGCTTCTCTGATGGTGACTGAACAAGGCAGTGATTTCTGGGCACAGCAGAATGTCATTGAGGAGTCATGTTTTAATAGAACAATCATACTTAGTTTTACCCTAGGTCCCACAGCTATCTAGTGTCATTTTCTCGGTCACCCAAGCAGTGGTAGATACAGGTTCTATCTTGTGAAGTGGGCCTTATGTCTATTGGTGGGTTATTTCCACAGCTTTTGTGCCACCTTTGCCATAGCATGACTTGTAGTAGGACAACGTTATAGATCAAAGATTTTACGGCTGGATTGGTATAACCACGACTATAGGCTGCTCCCCACAAACTGATGATAAAATTGTATAAGTGAAGACAATACCCACACAACTCATTGAGCATAGAGAAGTCAAGTTGGTGCCTACATAGAGTCTTGACTGCTACGTGCTAACGTCTTTGGAGCAGTAAGGTATTTTGTGTGCTACCAAAGGAGAAAACTAAAACACCAACCCAGTCTAAAAACCTTTCTGACTTCTGAAAACAAGAGCTAGAGTATCCACTTATCATGTACGCCATGTGGTATCCAATAACGTATATTTATAAGGATTTAATAGGTAATATCATGCTGAGAATCAAATGATACTCTTTCCAATATTTCCCCCTCATTTGAGTGTATGTTTGAGATACAGTCTTATATGTCAGACATTAGTCTGACGTCTAGACATTAACATCCTCCAACTCACTGTCATAAGTACTGGGATCTTAGGTGCTCTATACCATATCCAGTTATTTTCAACAGCTCAAACATTTGAAAATACATGTCCAGATAGAATTAGACCATTAACGACTAGCATGATGGGGAAGACACAAGTTTATTCTTCAGCAATATCCAGACATTTTTTTTCTGAAGAGAGCATATATATATTTTCCTATACACTGAAGATCAGCAGTAGAAAACTTAATACATGAAACTGTACTGTATACCCTTCCCTAGTAACTACAAAGAATAAGGAGTTGCTTATAAATAAATAGGAATATTATTCAAATTGATTGGTTACTTTACTCATAGCTCCTTTCTTGCAATATTTATAAGAACAGTAAACATTATTCTTAAATTGAACTGGAACTTTAGAAAATTAATTTCTGCTGTATGTGGCAATTGACATCTTCAACTGTATTATTAGCAGATAAGCAACTGGAAGCTGCATTTTCTGGAGACTTCTTAACTCAGCCATCAATAATTTCTTATTTTAAAAGAATTGTAAATTGGTATTAAACACATTGAATATCTCGAGTTTTCTGTTTAAAAGAAATGGAGCTTTGGTGACGAATAGTCTCTCCATCCTCTTCTATCAGATGAAATAAGCCATTGTATCTGAGACATTTGTTCATATCCTTACTATACACAGCTTGGCTAATTCCTAGAAATATAAACAATCATTTATGAGTTTAATGTGACAAATAGACTCCACCGGATTATTTTTCACTGGCATGATCCAGCTTCCTATTTGTGCATATTGATATGGAAAGGACCTGACAAAGGTCTATTCCTGGAAGGGCTACTTCCAAGGGTCTCAAAATTCTTCATAAATGTTTTGTATCATCCTAAAATGATTAAGGGGGGAAACATAATATATTTCTATAGACATGGTACTGATATTGCTTATCCACTGCTATCTCAATAATTTAGACCAATGGTTCTCAATTGCAAATGCTCTGATGCTTTAATACAATGCCATGTGTTGTGGTGACCCTCAACTATAAACTTTTCTGATGCTTTAATACAATGCCACGTATTGTTGTGACCCCCAGCTACAAATTTTTTGTTGCTATTTTATAGTTATAACTTTGCTACCGAATTGAATCATAATGTAAACATCTGTGTTTTCTGACTGTGTTACATGACCCCTCTGAAAGGGTTATTAGACCCCAAAGGGGGTCACAACTCATGGGTTTACAGACTCTGGTCTAGACTGGCTATGGCTTCAAAAGAACATGTTATTCAAGTAACATGATTTCCAAAATCAACAACCGACTCGTGATTTCAAGTATTTCTCTCCCTACTCTGGTTAGCTTCATGATATTTGCCATTTGAATATCTGTCAAATTAGCTGTCAGAGCTTCCTGCCTCCTCTCTGTCATGTCTTTGACTACATTCAGTATTTATTTCACCTCTTATCTTCATTCTTTAAGTAATTCATTCAAAGTAATGATTCTTGCCCTTAGATTATTTTACTCCTCAGGAGCTATTAGGAAAGTTTGAAGACACTTTGTCACATGAGTTGTACTGTTATATACAAAGAATGTAGAATAGAGATGAAATGTCTGATACAATCCATAAAGTGGGTTTCATAGTCCTTGGGAATTTTTCCACAAGGCTCTTCCTTAACACAGGTCCTGATCCTTTGCAACTTTAGCTCAAATTAAATGTCCTTTCTTTGTTCTCCCACATCACAAGGAAGCATCCCCTTGTCAGAAAAATCAGTGGAGGGTTATCTATGTGCCCATGATCCCTGCATGAGTGCAAATACTCTGATTTATCTATTGTTTTCAGAATCCTGTTGTCTGCAGTTAAATAATGAATGCACATTTGTTGAAATAACTATGGTGGTGAACATTGATTGATTCTATTCATCCAGGATCAGAACTTTACTAGCATAAAGAGTTACATTAAGATACTATTTTTTTCTAAAATTATCAGAAAAGTTGCCCTTTCGTCCCCAAATAATAACATGCATATGGAACTATTCTTGCTACATTGAACAATATCCAATGGCATTGAATCTTTGTATAGACTATAAGGAAATAAAAGTGAGGTTGGATTTCACATTCTTTGTCAGTTACATACAGAAAAGGCATGCAAACATAGTTATTCTCTTGCATATATGAATAACTGAGGGAGCAAAGGGTCAGGGAATGTATATGGATACTGTACATACTATAATATTTTAACCTCTCTTTTGGTATCTTTTTAAATGAACATATAACATATAAATGTGTTAGGAAATACTCCTGAAATATCACTATTTGTCCTTCCATAAATACTCATCATAGATGCTTGAGAGACTTAGAATGAACTAGTGCAAAGGCTTCTTATCATATCTGTGAGAACAGGATATGTTTAGATGCATTAAACAACATCTTGATATATATATATATATTACATATATATAATTTAATATATATTATATATATTACATATATATATAAATTATATATATATTAAAGCACTAAAGCATGCTAATAGGTCACCTAGCCCTCATGAAAGAGGTTATGGCTCTCTTCCTCAACCCCAGTATTTCTTTGAATTGTTTTAATTAAAAGTCAAGAACATACCTCAGTGACAGAGCATATTTACAACTTGTACAGAACTCTACGTTTGATATTGAGCACGAAGAAATAAAATCATAGAATAAAGATGTTTCATTATATGGTTAATATCAATTATTTTGTTCAAAAATATGAATTTTAACAGGGAAGTAAAACCAATAACCTTATATAGTAACAGGTTTTTAAAATACCTCAGGACACCTCTCCTCTCTGTGTCTATAAAGAGGGTACTTAAGCTGAAGCTATCACTTGGAAAATCAGCTTGACTGTAACAGACAGCTTTGGGGGTCTGAACAGCCCTACTGTAATGTAAATAAATAATAGCTTTCTAAAGAGTGGGACCCAACACCAGATGAGGTTTTGCAACTAGACATGGGGATTGTAAAAAAAAAATGTTGGTAACAGTGAAAGGTTTCTGAATGTTAAATTACCAAATCTGAACTAACAATTAAACACTGAATGAATCTTGCTTCTGGTAGTGCTGGCCTATGTTGCTCAGTGTGACCACACTTCAACCATGGTACTGAATACAACCTGAGAATTACACACTGTGCTTATTGTCAGATTGTGATCAGAGTAATGGTTCCTGAGACCCCTCATGCCTAGGCCCATACTTGAGATTCTTGTACTTTAAGAACTACAGTGTTTCTACTGAACACACACAATTTATTGCTCTTCCTATAGAAATACGATGCTTTAATTGAGAAAGATACTTTGTAACATTTTTCTACCTCACTAGCCAGCTCCTATGAAGAAAGTTACTGTAATTTTTAATTGTATTATGTTAGACTTTTTAACTTACTTTAAAAATTGGTGTTTGAGTCATTACCTAACTTTGATAAAAAGATTTAAGTGAATTAAAATCATCAAATGAAATAAGAATGGGACAGAATTTCCAGCAGTTTCTGAAGCACTCGTATGTATACTCCTACCATTTTTGTGCGATGTATTTATGTGCAATTTCATCCTCAGGAATGACAGGTGTAAAATCAAAGCATCAACAAATTCTGAAAACAGTTGAAAGCACTCATTTTCCTGAAGTATCAAACATTCAGTCTAGATTAAATTTGTTGTATAAACATAAATATACAGCATTCATCTTATTGGTATACAATTTTCTTACATATCTAGTAAGTATTAAAGTTATACATATCCTGGAAATTGTTTTTAAGGTAAGTTTCTTTATGAATTTATGTCAGTAAATGTTTGTTTTTTTAATGTAATTTTATATGCTATAAACCCAGATACCATTAAAATTTAACCTTGGGTTAAAAACAAGGATCAAAGCAAAAATGTTAAAAAAAAAAAACTTTAGTATGTAAGAGACAGCTTCTACAGCTGCTTCCATCTATTCAGTTCTGTTAACCTGATCAAATGATCACATGTGACTACAGAAGACAGCAGAAAAAGCAACATCAGAACTTCACGACAGAACCTGATTTCTACTTGCTGTGTGCATTAGGGTAGAGAGCCCATCTGCTGACCTTTTGAGTCAATATTTAACAATGTGTGGAAGCAATTGTTCTATATGTGCACGTGTGTCTGTGTGTGCACGGACACAGGAATTCAAGTGGCCAAGAACTCCACTGGATCTCTCGAGGTATCTGACATAGATGCTGGGAATCAAACTCAAATCCTCTGTATAAGAACTATGTGCTGTTATTCATTAAATCATCTCTCCAACCCAATTATATAATTTTAAAAACAAATAAAAATTGAGAATTTTGCTTCCACATATTGGTAAGCTAATACAATAATCTATTCAATATTCTAAAATTAAATATTTTCTAAAACTAGAATTAACACAGTAAATAAACATTAATATATTCCCTCTTTTGATGTTTTTTTCTTGGTGTTTAATCTAACACACTTTCCAAACTTTATGTTAACACTAGATAAAACATATGATGATATACAGCAACTCATTGGGTGTTGTTGCTGTTGTTGTTGCTACTGTTATTATTTAATCGAAGATGCCCTATGTTTAATTTTTAAAAAAAAAGAAGATACACTAAAGCATTTAGGAAACTTAAGATAGTATTGTGATGTATGTTAAATTTAGCTCAGTTTCATTTCATGCAAGAGAGTTGAGCATGTATGTGTATTTTAAACATATGCTAGCTGTTTCCATCTCTACTACAATGTCAGCATTATTATACTGAAGGTGCATTACCTCAATGTCTTCCCTGGTTCAAGTCTTCTTCTTTAAATTATCATTCTATGCATAAATACATTTGGATTGTGGACTTTTCCAAACCACTCCTTGAACACTGCACAGTTGTTTGGGTTTTTTGTTTTAATTTGAAAATGTTTTTTTTTTTTCCCTCTGAAAACTAAGGTTCTTAATTAGCAAAAAACAAATTATGGTACATGGATTATTTTTCAACTTTTAATATCTTTATTTCTGAACATGTAAATCTTCTCACAGATACTGTTGTTTATTTTGATTTAGAATAATTTCCCTCTGCAAAAAAAATACGCTAGTTTTTTTTAAAAAGCTCTAACAATTTGTCCTTATTATGATTATTTTAGAAATTTAACTGAATATAAACATGTCAAATTATATAAATGTATTCAATTAATAAATGGAGCACTAGAAATCTATTGCTCCAATAACTGCAGACATTTCAAAGTGCAATTACAAAATTCCAAATTAGCTCTCTTATAGCAGCTGAGTGCTCCTTGGTTAGTTTTCTGTATCCTTGGGTAAAGCCCCACCTCAGTGTGTTCTTGTTTGCAAGGACTGTCTGCAGCACTAAGGTCTGTCACATATTCAAAATCTTAATGATTTTTTTGCCATTTTATTCTTTATTCTTTAGTTTTGAATTCATTTTGAAGCAGTGATTTTTAAGAAATATCACACGAATATCACACGTGTGTATTTCTCTATGTCTGTGTGTCTCTGTGCATGTGTCTATGTGTAAACCACACGTGTTTGAAGGTGTCTCCAAAAACCAAAAGGCCATTTTATCACCTGGAGATAGAATAACAGGCAGTTGCGAGCGAGCCACAGGGTCCATGCTCGGAACTGAACTTTATTAGTCTGAAAGAGCAGCAAGCATTCTTAATCACAGAGACTCTCTGCAGCCTCAAATGATGGTTGGTTTTGTTTGTTTGTTCATTTTTTGTTCTTTTTGTAGCAAATTTGAATCTTCTGGCTGCCAAGTATTAGCGGTATGTATATAGTCCCTATAATAGGTGGAAAATGTTAACAATCTTTTACTAGTTACATATTTATGATCAATTTTTAAAAGAACTTTTTATTCTCTCATTTCATGAAGCATTCATTTTCCTCCATCATTGTGACCTAAAGCATTTTTTAAATATTTATCTTCATCTTTATTAACCAAATAATATTCCATTAAGAGAATATGCTACATTGTGTTTGCTTGAACATAAAATGAATGACATTTAGAAGTTCCTAGTAATTTTTTTTTTGCTTTTATACCATTTTAATTACATGCAAGTATTAAGGTCAGTTTTAGGTTGAGGAACTAGCAATACAATAGATGCAAATAGTCAAGGACCAAGCAAGACAAAAAACACAAATAGTTAAAGAACAAGCATGGCAATAAACAAAGTCCTATGAGCACTCTCGTGGTCACTGTTTCTAAGGGCTTATCAGGATGACCAAGATATCCGAGCATTTAACCCAGAATCTAAAAGGCTCCCCAAACAGTGCCATGTGCTACACACTCAAGTCACACAATTCCAGCACAGTCTAAACTCCATGCTACAAAGTGAGACTACCCTCATTCTGTTTTCTTCAAAGAAGAGAGGAACTTAAAAAAAGGCTGGGAATACAGCTAGGTTGGTTATTGTCCTTCACATTCAACTGCATGTTAAAATGACAACATTGTTAAAGGTCATCCTTGCACAGTCCTGCTCCAGACAAACAGAAACAGCAAGCAAAGTTAAAGTCTATTAAACCTACATCAGCTCATTTTGCTAACTACATTGTAATAAGAGTTTAGCCTTCAAAGCTAGAAAGGGTTCATAGATGCTAAACAAGAAAGGGTGCCAGGAAACACATAATAAGCCAGGACCAACCCAAACAAAGGAGGATACAGGTCATACTCCCAAGGAGGCACTTGCTGTTCTAGCTCAGAGGAGAGATTATTTTTACACAAATCTCCTGACTCACTAATTTGGTACAGAACACATGTTTACGAAGTTAACATTAGCGGTTATATCTTTTCAATTGGTGATGAATCTGTCAAAGAGTGAACTGATCTTTTATCTTCTTACATTAGTGTTGTTTGTTTTGAGAATAAAATGGAATTTGATTAGTAGTTTTCAGAGAAATGAGAATTGTTGTCCAATAGTTTTACTTAAAAACATGAGAATTAAGAGTGTGTTTTCTCATGAGTTAATAATAAGAGCAAAACACTTGAAGAGATAATCAAGTAGAATTTAATGAGAATTCTTGTTTTGATGCTCCTCACTTAAGAAATTGTGTGCTTTTTCTGTCCTGGATGGATTTTGATTTGATGGGTGATATCACTCTGGATAACTCTTGAATTGCCTAAGAAATCACTGACTTAGGTGTGAGGCCTGGATTAGTAAGATAAAACTGAAAAATAGAAACTCCATTAAGGAGATAGCCAGAGTTTTGCAGTGTACCAGCTGTTAGTGTTACATAAAAACATTTTTTTCAAATATTCAAGTTTATATTTATATTCTAGGTATTCAAGTGTACACTCGCTATGGTACTTTCACCTTATTAAGCTGTAGTGCTGGTACCTGTAGCATTGACACACCACCACACTTGGGCTCAGGAGCTTGAGAGATAAATAGCATATGGCACAAAATTAGCCTCCCTGTCCCCTTCCCTGAAAATAAAAACACAGTATGGATTTTGAACATTGGTAATAATTAAACAGAAACAAAATTAAAGAAGAATGAAGTAAACAAGTTAGGATAAAGTGTTCTTAGCTAACGAAAACCTAATTAGGTATATGACTACCTAATGTAATTTTTATAATATTTATTTATTCCTTTCAAATTTCACACATTTATACAACGTATTTTCATCACATACCCAGCTCTTCCTTTAGCCCTCACCCTTGTTGTTCTGTCTGTATGGGTTTTTGTTGTTGTTATTAATTCTTTTTCATATAATAATTGTTAATATATTTTCTTATATCTTCATAAATATTTTGCTGACATTCTGTCACATCTGAGGGTAAATTAATTTACCACAAAAGTCTCGTTGCACAAATAGTAGGTAACTTCCATCTCCACATTCAGAAAAACCTACAGCCAAAGGTACCATTTTAAAAATACCACAGTCCCATTTCAGCCATTGCTAACAGCCTGTTTGTTGGAATTCATCTTTTATAAAAGCATTCATCTTTAATCAGTTGTTATCTCTGGAATCTGGATGGAACTGGTTTCTAAAGGGAAGTATAGAATAAATGCCCTTCCTTAATTACTAGGACAAGAAATTCATTGAATGAGATGTTATGTTCTTTAGTTTCATAGTAAAAAGTTGGGCCAAGATACAATGTGGCAATTTGTCATCTGACAATTTACAGAAGCCTCATTTTTCTAAAAAACTCACTTGTTCCTAACTATGGCATAACAGTAGGAAACTAGCTGAGTAATGCTCATGGCTGGACTATATTGTCATATATCATTAGACATTAGTAGTATGCCTATCATGTTCAACAAAAGTCTTAGTAATTAAACAACTGCAGATATATTATTAAAGATATATGTATATATGTGTTATATGTATATATTTGAAGATATAAATATATCTGAAGATGTATATACCTAAAGAAAGATAATTCTTAATATTTAGAATGGTGCTGTCAAGAGCTATTTTAAAATATATATTCATTTGCATTTAATATGTGTTTAAGAAGGTATGCAGCAGCTATTAAAACTTCTACTATTCCAAGTTGAGAATACATATTCAGAATTTTGGGAAGATTATTTTATTGTACTATTTTGTATTATTTTATTTTGTATTGTATTATTTTGTATTTGTATTATTTTGTATTGTATTATTTTATTGTAATTTATTTTATTGTATGTATTGATTAAAAAGTTGGCCTCATGGAACACCATGTCCCTTGTGCCTCATCATTATTTATGTAATGTCAGTAAGCTGATCTACAATAATATTTTGTTTATGCTTTAACATTTGTGGATCTTACTCCTCTAAAAGTCCCCTGTCGTAGGGAAGAGAGACAGCAGAATTAAGCTCGGCTTAACACATGTTTTATTTCTACCTACTTGGGTAGTGGTGAGCAGCAGTTGGACCCTGTACACCAGTAGAATGATGTGGATCAAGGGCAGCAGCCCTGTGTGAGTTCCGTATTTGAGAGGAGGGCAAAATAGCTTTGAAAGTCCTCTGTCCTCTATGACTTCAGTGTGTTCCTCTACTTCTTAATTTTCTTCATAAACATGAGACTGATAGTAGGCTGCTAACAGCCAGATGGATCTTAGCTGACCTGCCATCTTCCTTTCCCTTTTTGCCACCCAGCAGTGTCAGCTTGGATTCTGGTCTGTGTCTCTTTTCAGTAGGTCTGACAATCCTCTTTTCTATGCCACCCCCCCCCCCCGTATCACAATACATGTCTCACTTCTACAGATCTCTAAGTGGTAGCTAATTTGTCTCAGATGTGATGATATACTAATGGGATTCAACATTCTGGCACATAGCCTTAAAATGCAGTAAAAATGTAGTAAAAATATAAACATGTGAAAACACCAGTAAGAGATGGCTTTTAGTAATGGATGTGATTATTGGGTGTGATTGGTTGTTACTGTTATTAAGGAAAGTTTATTGTCCTCAAAACTATGTCATAATTATCACACTAATTCTACTGATGCAAAATTTCTCCTATTCCTAAGTGCCAAGCCTTGTGCCCAATTCCCACATGGAGGCAACTATGACTGCTTGTCAGGTAGATTTGGGAAAACTTGACAAAAGAGGTTTAAGTGGATTAGAATTGGCATTTCACAATATATTACTTTGGCAAATCATAATGGTAGAAAGCCTTACAAAAGAGAAAACAAAAATTTGAAACATCTAAGATGAGCAAGAACAGGGTATGTTCTCCCTAAGACAATGCTGGAGAGCTAACAAGGCTACTCCAGGCCTGAGATTACTATCTAAAGTTCGTAGTTCAATATATTTTTAGCTAGTCATGAAGTCACAAGGCAAATTGCCAAAGAGAAATAAATGACACTGTATTCAGAATAACAATGGGACAGTACCTTGTAAAGCAAACACTGATGGGAAGTTAGGGAACCCATTAGAAACCTGGTAGGCACATTTGGACAAAAGTGAGGTGTTTGCCACCTATCAACCACTCTTATAAATCTAAAATATAAAAACAGTATCTTCAATTTGAAGATAGAAAATCTGAGTTTCAATTCTATACTGCCAAGTTACTGAAAGCTAAAACTAATATTTCCAAGTTAATAAACTGAAATTATTTTCTAATGGATAAAATGAAGCTAAAAAGAAATATATTTTTAAAGTTTTTAATCTCTCATACACTTGCGAAGTGCTCAAGTGATACGCGTTTTATGTGACATGCAACTTAATGAGCCAACTAAGTCATCACAAGTTTAGAGGAAAACACAAAGGTCTACATGTAAACAGGAAGAAATGCAGGGGGAAAAACCAGTAAGGGGAGGAGATCAAACTGCTGGCACCAGACTCAACTGTGGATATGAGGCATGTTTCCATAGCCTGTCTTGCAAAGCAATGCATAGCAGACTCTCATGAGATAACCTGGGCAGGGTTGTGTCCTTCAGAACACCATTTCCACTACAGGCATCTCTTAATGTGTGTACTGGCGTGTTTGTTATATTTCAGTATTCTACCATTGCTTGTGTAAGAATTTAGTGATGATGTCCATGATGCTGGGTCAGAGCAAGGGCTTGATGCATCTTAACCCATGTGTTAGTTGACATGTTGCCTCTCCTCATCCCTTACAATGTGCCTGAGCAGCTTTCTCAATGTGCAGTTGAACAGGGGTATCCATGAAAGGGGGCTGGTTTTTCATGAGACTTAGACTGAGAAAAATGTGTCTGGTGGTATCAGTGGTGTTGACAGGAGGAAGGAAGAACTAAGGGGCATTATTAGGGGTGTTGAGTTTGTAAGGGATGGTAAGCAAAGAAACTTCAACCTGCCCATCAAGCCAGAACACTTATAAAACAGAAAATTCATTGAGCTTTCTTAACTTTTTAATGCAAACAAACAGAAGGCATCCAGAAATGGGGTAGAAGGTTTACTTCACTTGCAAAGCCTACTAGAAGGCAAGAGGAAGATGGAAACCAAAGCAAAAGAGACAAAGGGAAGGTCTGACCAAAAGATCTGAAGTGCAGGTGAGTCCAACATTGACGGATGCTCCAGAGAGAAATGACCAGTCCTGGAAACCACCATGACCCATGCTAGCACTGCCATGGTCACCTCGAATGGCTCTTTCTATTCAGCTGTAGGATCCCTTCTCAATGAGTTGATTGGTGTGGAGGAAGGCACATCTCACAAGTAGCAGGATAATGAACACACTGGGGCCCTAGAAGCTCAGGAAGTCGAGGGTCACCCCCTGAGTTAAATGGATGGAGGAGGGGGTCAGCATATACAGGACAGAAGGGTCATAGGAGATGAGCTGTCCAGAGCTCCCAACTTAAAAAAGATGATCTAAGTGTTCTTGTGGCCAGCAAAGACATGGCTTGTGGACTTTGGATTGTAGGCTCTCAACATCTTTCTCCTACAACAAATTATGTTTTATCTTTGTTATGATGACCTTCTTCAAAATGGGTCCAATCTGTCCTGAGAGGATCTACCATTTTTTAACCTAATTAAACATTTTGTAATTTTAAAGTACTTTGGTTGGACAGGGCTGGAAGTGTGTTCATTGCCTCATACAGAAGAGATCTGGGGGGTCCATCTCTAGCCCTCCCCCACCCCTGGATTCTACCTCTTTTGACCTGTTGTTTGCTCCACTCTAAATCAACAAAACCCTTAAAAATCATAAGACAATGGAGCAAGCAGGCTGATGAGGTGGCTCAGCAGCTAAAAGTACTTTCAGTGCAAGAATGAGGCCCTTGAATCACCTCTGAATCAACAGAAAAAAAAATAAAAACTGAATGTATTACACAAGCATCTGTGATGTCAGAACCCCTATAGGGATATAGAGAGTAAAGACAGAACCCCTGGAAACCCTTGGCGTCTGCTCACACACACACACACACACACACACACTCATCATCCTAAATAAGGAAG
This sequence comes from Arvicanthis niloticus, assembly GCF_011762505.2. Taxonomy (NCBI): domain Eukaryota; kingdom Metazoa; phylum Chordata; class Mammalia; order Rodentia; family Muridae; genus Arvicanthis; species Arvicanthis niloticus. The sequence goes on along the minus strand of NC_047674.1, from coordinate 60,552,624 downwards.
GTGTTTACATGGAGCACTGTCTATGACCTTCTCCAGTTATTTCTACCTGTAAGACATTGTCTTCAGCTACTTTGTGGCCTCTATGGAGAAACTGTTCCAACTGCTTTGGAATTCTCAATTTTCAGCTGGCTAAACTAACACTTTATATGCCAGGGGCTTAATTTTGATTGAATGGGAAAAAATAAAAAAGGTGATAAACAGTGTCAAGCCAGTCACACGCCAGTTATGAGTTCCAAAGTCTGATCTTTCCATCCTCAGAAACAAAAGGCAAGAAGAGAGAGGTTGAGATACAAAGGGCTTCACAGACCCTTAGTTCAGATCTCTGACCCAGTAAACCTGCAGTAAAACACTCTGTAACACTGAACCACTCACCTAAACAGTGCTACTTCTGAACACAGTGTTACTGTCATTAGCATCAAACAAAAGCGTATCATTAAAGCATCAAAAAGAATTCCAGTTGCCACAGCAGGTTACGACAGAGCACACAGGCTCATTCAGTCTGTTCCAGCATCCTGCAGAACAGTTCACAGAGCCGACTCTAATATCTTTAAGGCTCATGCTATTTCCTTTTCCTGATCAAGTGTGCATCATATATGCCTGGTTTTCTCCCTTGTCCAAACTGGTCTCTAATGTATGTTAAATGCTCCCTTCACAGCAGCACCTTGTTTACACAGCACTTTATATTTTACAGCAAACTTGTATACACACCACCTCACTGGATTTTTACAAAGACACATAAAGCTATGAGAAATAAGTATCAAGGCTTGAGGATGTTCCCAGAGTATCTGTCCCTTTAAAAGTAAACTGAAATGTCTTCTGCGATAGACTCCTGGCAAGAGCCTCTTATAACACACCATCATTTCCAGTTAGCATTCCGCACTAAAGACAACACTCTGCAAGGCTTTACACGGATTTGACAACTTTCACTGCCAGTTTTTAAGTTGTAGTGGTCTGTGGCTCTTTGTTCAACCAAAGGACCTTGTGTTCTACCTCACAGTTTAAAGTGTGTTCAACCCAGCTGTCATATTTGACCATTGTACAAACATAAAATCAAAATTTTAGAAATCAGACTTTAGCTTATCTGACTTTGCACATATTGGTCTAACACAGTCCTTGAGACCTATGAAATACTGCAGAAATTATGTCAAACTAATGAAACAGATGAGATTATAAAAAAAAAAAAACAAAAAAACAAAAAAAAACAGAAGCATGGCACATTCAGAAACAAAGAGAGCCAAGAGCCCACGGAAGCACACAAGACGACTATCATTTGTTTTAAGTACAGAAACTTCACTAATTTAATTAGTATCCAATCCATACAGACATTATCTGGGCTGAGTATTAAATTACAGGTTTTGTAAAGAAGTGTGCATTACATATTAGAGGTAGAAGATGACCTCGTTATTATTTTGAAAATGGTATATGTCTGAGAATCTAAAACTCTTCTTCAAATAAAGGATAAAAATTATCTTCAAATGATACCAACTTTGGCTTTTAAAGTAAAACACTCGGTCTCAGGGCTCTAAAATAAAGAGGGATTTTTTTTTTTTTTGCCTCTATAAATGGATCATTATAAAAGGCTGTGTGAGGCTGTTAAGTCTATTATGGCAATCAGCAATTCTACACTTAAAACAGTGAAAGACATGAAGAACGCTGCTTCTAATAATATTTTATTGTCTTAAGCTTTAGCAAGTTTGTAGAACATTTTTAAATACACTGCTACTGGTATTTCAAATTGAAGCACACAAGTTGTCCCTTGCATTAGAATCAAACTGGATAATATATATATATATAATGAGATAGAATTCAATTGCAAATCCAGGCTAAAGGGTATAGAAAGTTTAAAAGTTATAACTTTTTAAAAAAATCATAATTACTCTAAATGCATCATTCGTTTAGGCAGAGACAATTTTTTGTCATCAACAAATGAAATAGGATCTTCTTAAGATCAAGTTGGAAAATGCAGTCAGGCACTGCAGCACACACCTGTAACTGTAGAAGGAAAAGCAGAAGACTTGAAGATCCACTGGAGATAGAGTGAGGTCCTCCCTTCCCACTGTCCCCTCCCTTCCTTCCTCTCTCCCTCTCTCCCAGAGACAGAGCTTGGCTGGTAGAGCAGACCTCTGCACTTATTAGAACCTTTGGAATAGATACACAAAGAAATAAATGTTAATACAGAAAAGCAATGGAAATTGGGGATAATACTAAATACCTTTGGAGATACACAGCAGTTCAGGCTAGGCTAATGTCTCAATACAGAAACTTGACTAATGTAATGAGTATCCGATCCTCGCAGAAAGTCTCTGTGCAGAGTAGATCACAAGCTTTGTCAAGAAGAGTGCATTACATGTTGGAGTGAGAAGACGCCCTCATTATTATTTTTGAAAATAGCGTTTATGTCTGAGAATCTAAAACTTTTCGTCAAACAAGAAAGAAAAACAATCTTTTAATGATACCAACTTTGACTTGTAAAAAATATGACTCTGACAGAATTAAGATAATTTCAAGAAAGACCATACAGAACCCTAAGATACAGGCATGCTTGAGAAAATCTAAATCACTGGAGCAACCCACCTGAGATGCTAGCTCTTTGGGTTAGTCATTACTGTATTTGCCACTTCACTTAAAGCAAGCATGAGTTCATTCTGGGGAAGGCGGAGCTTGGACTTGGACAGCTGAAGCTCAAAGGGTCAGCCCTGCTGAGAGCAGCAGACAAGAGTGTAAGAGAAGGATAAGCCACTGGAGACTGCTCGAGGAAGGCTAAGAGCTTCAGTAATTAGAAGGAAAGTCTCACATTCCTCCGCTCTGAATCCTAGGCGAAGGCGACAAAGATTATCAAAAATAACCTTGTACTTTACTTAGCCTAAGAAACATTTCACTCCCCCCAAAATACTAGCAATTGCACATAATAAATTCTCAGAAAGGAGCTGTGTCAATGGTCATTAATGGAAAATAATTCAATATTGTTACTAATTAGGTTAATCAAAATGATGTCTCTCTTTCTGTTCATAGCAGTAGCAAACATCACAAGGCTTACGGGACACAGCGCACACCTTATTAGGAAGTGAGTGGCCTCACTCACGTTCCCTGGACCATAATTAGCACAGCAAGACAGGAGCACTGGAATGTGGGCTAATGCACTGTGATATAACATTGCCATTTCCAGGAAACAAGCTCTAGGATAAACTAGGTTTTACGTCAACATTTTTCAAATCCTAATATATGTTTTTCTACAAAAGCAAAATTTGACAAATTATAGACTGATCTGGTTTGTTTTCTGTCACTCTGATAAAAAAAAATCCAACCAAAGTGGTTTAGGATAGGAAACACTTATATTTGGCTTTGATTCCAGAGTACAGTCCATCATGGTGGGAAGTCAAGGCAACAAGACTGGCATTAGAAAAAACACTAAACATTTACCCTGCATACAGGAAACAGAAGAACAGGAACTGGGGCCATGCTATAACATGTCAGCATCTGCCCTGAGTGGTTCTTGTTTCAGCGAGTCTCTACAAATTTCCTCAAAAGAGCTCTACCACCTGGAGATCAAGTGTTCAAACACACAAGCCTTTGGAGGCACAACTCTCATGAAAACTACAATATAAACCCATTCTATGAAATATTCTGTAATACTCTGGAAGAAACTCGGTAATTTTCACATACTATCCATCTTATATTATTTTAAAGTGAAGTAGACACATATATCAGCATATATGCTAGTTAGTGGAATGTCGACTTGACATGGGCTGAAGTCTTTTGGGAAGAGGGGACTTCAGTTGAGAAAATGTCCTACATTAGACTGAAAAGTAGACAAGTCTGCGGGTGTTTCATTCATTAGTGATTGGTATGGGAAGACCCAATATTTATAAATGGTGCCATCTCTGGGCAGGTGGCCCTGGGTTATGAGAAAACAGGCTGAGCAAGCCATGTAGAGCAAGCCAATAAACATCATTTTTCCATGGCTTCTGCTTCAGTTCTTGCCTCCAGGTTTCTATCATCACTTCCCTTAGTGGTGGAAATTACTTAAACATGTAAGATGAAAAAACCCCTTTCCTCTCCAAGTTGCTTTTGGTCATGGTGATTTATCGTAGCAATTGAAACACTGACAAAAACAGCATAGAAACAGCCACAATAGATAAGAAACTGCAACGCACTAAAGTATGAAGCCATTTATATTGTATGTGTGAATGCAAAAGCATCATGAAAATCTTTCAGCAGCTGGGCAGTAGTGGCACATGTCTTTAATCCCAGCACTTGGGAGGCAGAGACAGTGGATTTCTGAGTTCAAGGCCAGCCTGGTCTTCAGAGTGAGTTTCAGGACAGCCAGGGCTACACAGAGAAACCCTGTCTTGAAAAACCGAAGAGGGAAAAATATCTCAGGCATGCTTACTGGTCCTTTTGCAGAAGTATTAGCAGACAAGTTCTCTCTCTCTCTCTCTCTCTCTCTCTCTCTCTCTCTCTCTCTCTCTCTCTCTCTTTCCCTCCCTCCCTACCAACCTCTGTGTGAGTGTGTGTGTGTGTGTGTGTGTGTGTGTGTGTGTGTGTGTGCAAATACATAAATTTGGAAGGCTCTGCTTTTAAGTTTTACCATGTGTGCATTATTTAAATTTTATATACTTATAGTTTATAATTTAAAAAGTATTTTTCAATGGGTTATATATTTTTATTTTTGAAAAAGTATGTTCCATTGAAAATTGAGGATATAATCACACTAATTTCTAAGTCATCTAACACCAGATTATACAAAGTAACACTATAAAGTTAAAACAAGACATATAACAAATACTTTTGAAATCTAGCTCCGAATCATAAGGCTCTGTAATTTTGATTCTTTAAAATTAAAATAAAAGGGCTGGATCATGACTCTATGGATAATGTTTGCTTTGAAACCATGAGGACCTGAGTTCAGATTAGTTTAGTCATGTAACAAACCAGCATGGTTTCCTGAGTACCTGCAACACAAACACTGGGAAACAAACAGGATGGTCTCTGAGACTTGCTGACTACTTGTTTAGTTGAAAAACAGTGAGCATCAGGGTAAGAGACAGACTTTGTCTCCAAGGAATAAGAGAATAATAGAGGAGGATACCTCATTTCCACCTCTGGCATCTGCAAACAAGGGTAGCAACCCTACACATGCATGCACATAAAGTATATATACACATGCATCATAACTGGATAGATAGATAGATAGATAGATAGATAGATAGATAGATAGATAGATAGATAGATAGACAGACAGACAGGTAAGCAGGTAGGTAGATGGATGGATGGATAGATGGATGGATGGATGGATGGATGGATGGATGGATGGATGGATGGATAGGTAGATGATAGATAGATAGATAGATAGATAGATAGATAGATAGATAGATAGATAGACAGACAGGTAGGTAAGCAGGTAGGTAGATGGATGGATGGATAGATGGATGGATGGATGGATAGATGGATGGATGGATGGATGGGTGGATAGGTAGATGATAGATAGATAGATAGATAGATAGATAGATAGATAGATAAAAGGAGCATAGTAAACTTTAAGTAAGATCATAGATATGGAGACTCACCCATACTTTTCTGAGATGTACATTTGAAAGATTTTAAGTGAGAAACTAAGAATCTCTTCTTGTGTGCAACACCATCCTCTGCCATTAATTATATGTTATGGAAGCCAAATTATTGCCACTCTCATGTATTGCTTTGAGAAATAAGGCCTTTCCTAAAAGCATTCTATGCTTCCCTTAAAGCCCCTGAAATCCCTTTCCACACATATAATTCTACTTTGACTGTAAATGAATCAGTTGCATAGCCCTCACAAGAGGAAAACTCCACTTGTAACAATCCATGCTTACCTGTTTTACTCCTTACACCTAGTGAAAGGTTAAATAATTTCACTTGGGTTATTTATATACTATTTACAATGTTTTCTCCTGAAAAATCCCAAACAGAACATACACTGGTCATTAGAAGCAGGAACAACATCCTGGCTAACCACAAGTGAAGCTAGCTGTGTGTACTGACACATCTGTTCGGCTTCTGCACTCAAGCACCTGGGTCTCCTCAGAGAGCTCCAGGGAGAAACTGCAGCCCATGGGGACAGCTGCTTGGAAATACAGAGGACAGCAAATACAGTCTGTCTCTTTAGAATTCCTGTAGCTGGCAAAAAGGAAGAACACACTTAGTTTCTATGGTTACATCAATCAGTGGAGAGCATATGCTTGTCAGTTGCAAGGCCTTTGCTTTGGCCACCAGGCTTCACAGATACGTTGAATCTGTTTCAAGTTTCCACTCAGCCAAGATGAAGCACATAATCTCCCTTTACTAGCTCACCTTGGCTGGCCCCGGGGCAGTTCTGCCTGGAAGGAATTACTCAAATAATCACCAGCATTTACTAAACATTTGTAGACGCAAAGACAACCTTTCAACAGGAGAGTTTGCAGGATGGCAATGAAATGAATGAAAATCTACAACTGAGGTAGGGATGGGGAGGTGGGGGGGGCATCTACAGGATTTGACAAAGACCTGGGATAAAGCAGGTGATCAACAATCAATGGTGGTGACCCTAGCTATGACTAACAACATAGAATCTGAATATAAGCCACCTCCTGTAACTAGGTAGGAACCCCATTGGAGAGATAGAGACACCAACCTATCCACAAAATTTTCAACCTAAAAGATATCCAGGTTACAAGAAATACAAGGATGAAGGATGGAGCAGAGACTGATGGGATGGCCAACCAATAACCAACACAACTTGAGAGCAATCTCATGGCAAGCACCAGTGTCTGACACTATTAACGATACTCTGTAAAGATTACAGTCAGGAGCGTGTTATCTGCTGAGAGGCTCCACCCACAGACTCAGACAGATACAGACACCCATAGCCAAACAGTGGATGAAACTTGGGGACTCTTATGGAAGAATAGGAGAAAGGGTTGTTGGTCCTGAAGAGGATAGAAACTCCACAGGAAGACCAAGAGAATCAACTAACCTGGACCCTTGGGGCTCTGAGATTCTGACCCACCAACCAAAGAACATACATGGGCTGGACCTAGGCCTCCCAAACATTATGTGACATATGTGCAGCTTGGTTTTCATTTGGATCCCAAACAATTGGAGCTGGAAGCCATCCCAAAAGCTGTTGCCTGTATGTGGGATATGTTCTTCTAACTGGGTTGCTTTGTCTATTCTCAGTGGGAAAGGATGTGCCTAGCCTGGCAGAGACGTTTTTTAGGGTGAGGGGATACTCAGAGGGTCCTCCATCCTCTCAAAGGAGATCAAAAAGGAGGGATGAGAGAGGGAATGTGAGGGGAGGACCTGAAAGGGAGGACAGTGATTGAGATGTAAAATGAATAAATAAAAAATAAATTAAATTAAATTAAACAAAACAACTTTTCACCTATAAAGGAATTAGAGGTATTCTGTAGCCAGACATGAAGAACTATGGCCTGGGAACAAAGGTTAGGTCACTCTAAAATCAGATTAGAGTATGGAATTATAAGTCAAGTCAATTTCCCAAAACATGAGGGGACATTAGAGTGGCAGGTCACATCAAAGTTGGGCAACCTCTGTGGTAGGTTTCAGCTGCTACCTGTTGATACTCTCATCTTGTGGGCTTGTGAAATTTAATTGTCTGGTAAGTTAGTACATTCCAAAGGAAAACTAGTACTCTGTACACTCCAAATGATTTACCTAAAGATTACAAGGCTGTCAGGTCAAGCGTAGATGAGTGCAATAAATGGCTATTAAGAGGGATAATGATGACTGGAGATCCTTCCGCTCTGATCTTACAACATTCCTAACTCTCTGCAACCTGATGTTCTAATCAATTAATCAGCTTTGTAGAAGGTTCAGTGGAAGCTGCTTTGGGGGAATGTTTGTTCATACATTTCAACTTTTATAAGGAACTGGTATTCATTAATGTACTTTAGAATGTATTCTATAGCTGTATACTTTCAGGAACTTGATATATTGGTTTTGTACTTGTAGCAATTGAGACATAAAATTTCAGCAGTACAGTTATGAGGGAACTTTTGCTTGGCTTATCTTGTCATATCTATCTCTTTTATTTTATGTGTATGAGTGTTTGCTTGCATGTAAGTATATGTGCCATGTGTGTGCGGTACCTACAATGGCCACAGAGGAAGTCAGCTTCTCTGGAACTGGAGTTACAGGTGGCTGTGAGCCCCAGTGTGGATTCTGGAAACTAAATTCACATCTTCTGCAAGATCAGATGCTCCTAAGCACTGAGCCATCTTTCTGGTTCTTGATTTATATGTGTATGCTTTTAGTTCTCTCATTTTCATTCCAATTTCACCCTCTTGTGCTCTTAGGCTTTAAGCTACTTTACAATCATCTCACTAATGGCAAATTGCGATAACTCTGTGATTAATAGCAAAGTCACTGACGCTTGATAGTATAACGTGGCCAGGTAAACTACAGGTACCTATGAACCAGATAGGAGACATTCATTTACCCAAAATTGTCGTTTGTGGGCATGGACTGCAAATTCCTGAACATTAAGCAACAAATAATTTGTCCATAAGAAATTGAACTCACACTATAACCTTCTAAAAACTATCTTTGCAGTCATTATTTAATACATTGTTATAAAAGCCAAAGGAAGTCAAAGAGTTGAAATTACAGAACTGAGAAATCTTATTCAAGAAGCTCTGCATAAAGTGCTATGTAATTTATAATTAGGCAAAAATGAAAATTTTGAGAACTAATTTTGAGAACTTTAAAAGAAAGATTGGGTGCCATATAAATGTTGTAAAAAAGAAAAGAAAAAGAAAAAACCTATTATAAATGAAATAAGTCTCATAAAAAACACTTGAGGGAGTTCATTCAAAAGTACAAACAATATGCTTATACATTCGTTCATGAAATTTAGTCAAAGTAGAAGTTAACTTCTATTAATATGTTAAGGAAGAAAGGACAGTTTGTAATTATGCATATAGTAATGAAGCCTATAGATTTGCACATGTTTTTCCTGGTCTAATGCAGAACAATGCAGCATTGCATTTAACTGCTAAAGTTTCTTCTCCAAGCACTTTTCATTTGGATGGCCCATAAGAAATCTTTATCTGCAGTTTCTGAATGAAATGCTTAGTCCAAACTCTAGGGGCACAGTAATTTATTTAGTTACTCAAATATACATGGGTTACAAACATAATCCATGTACTTTGTAAAATGAAAAACATGTAGATTGTGGCAGTAGTCCAGATCAGGGCTCTATTGAGGCACATTAACGGAAAGATATTCTTTCTGGACAAAGAATACAATTTACCTCTGGCCTTGGGTAGAGACCTAATATTTCAAGTTTACTAATCCAGCTGATCCTGTCACGCATGTGGTAGACAACACGCCTCAGGAAGGCTAAGTCACTTTAAGCCACAATAAAGAAATGGGAGGACTAAATATCTTGATAATGAGATCATGTTCTCTTTCTTCCCAGAAAGCCTGCCCATGGTGCAGTAGCTACAAAGCCATCATGCTGTTCTACAAAGTCTGCTTATCCTTCGGAGTTAGCAAAGTGCATCATTCCATTTTCTTCTGTCTTTCCCTTTGAATGCCAGTCAGAACCAAAGCATCCTTTTTGTGATAGTTTGGACTTTCTGATTCTTTCTCTGAAGTTACCTCCCAGTTGCCTGTCATGTGGCTACTTGTAGGTAGTTGTGGCTGGGGAAGCAGGGTTCCTCATGTCAGGCTGTGGGTAGTTGGCTGGAAATGCTCTGGGTTCCTCCAGCTGTGGGCTGGGTGGCTGGGATCCCTGAAAGTTCCTCCAGGCTGGAAGTTAGGCATGGCTGCTGTGGCTCCACTGTTCCTTATGGCACAGCCCCAATGACACGAGAAAGTCCATGGGTTTTTACAGGCTTTAATGTCATGGTGGATGGTGAATGGATCTGGATGCACCCCCCAAAACCGAGGGCAGACCAGAGTTAAATAGGGAGAGGGGGGAGGGGCTGGGCAAGAATGTTTAATTGGCTCCACCCTCTGGCCTTCAGGTACCTCATTAGTATGAAAATCTCTCTAGGGCCTGAGGCCTGTTCCTCATGATTGATGGCCATAGATCTCTCTGTGGGAGGGGTTGTTGGAGGGCTGAAGCTAAATGAAAAGAACCAGGGCCCTGAGAAGAGCTGAACTCCTGCAGTCCAATAAGGTTCCGGAGGTTCTAAGCTCATGCTCGACCAAGCACCCAGCTGCTTCTCAGCTTCTCACAGCCCACCGCCCCACAGCTACTTGTCAATCCTCTGTTCCTATGTTGAAATAACACAGTTTTTCTCTTCCTCTTTTTCTTCTCCATTTCCCTCTTCCAGGCAGCTGCCAAGATTTACAGCTCACCTGACTGTTCTTTTATACAATAATATAATCGACCTTCTGCCTTCTTCTGAGCCCACTATTAAATTCTTTTACTAATGAGATTAACAATCCAGAAAAGAAAGGCCAGTTTCCCGGATAACAGAATCTTTCTCTTTATGAACACACATGCTGTTTTAAACAACAAAACAAAAAACACTAACAAATCAAAAACCTACAGACAGCATTCATAGCAACCTAATGCTCCAAAAAAATCATGGGCTCTTAATTTCTCTGTAGATTCCAAATATTCTCAGCATGAAAATCATTAGATGCTATAGAAAAGGAGCTAACAGATACAAGGATGCTGGGCTGGTGATCCGTACTGAATCCAATATATGGTCTGTGTTTTCCTTGGACAATGCTACACTCCCTCACTTATGTACTACCTCCAGCTGCTCCATATATATAGTCAAGATGCATATCATTCAGGCACAACAGATAGCACACTTATAATCAGGCACTTCACAAAACCATTGCAAGCTTGTACCTACCTTAGAATGCATCTGCATACTCTATAATATGAGCCCATGGGTGTAGCTGGACAGATAATTTGGGAAAGATTATACTTTAAAATGTCACAACATCTAAAGCCAATTTAAAAATAAAACTAAAAATAATGACAGAAACAAATATTGAAAAGCAGGAAATAAGAAACACACTATCAATTTTTATTATCTCATATACAAAATAAAATTTTACCTAGTATTGTTCCTCTGAACTCAAAAATATATATTCAGTGGCCGCTAAAAGTGAACAGCAGTTGTAAAGATAGAGAAAAGAATCACTTTATGAATGGTCATTCCTTATGGACTCACATTAAGTTATTCAACTTACAAGTAGGTAATGGCAAAGTTAAGTTCTCAAAAGATTAACTTGTGAGAATTTATAATTTTTTTACATGTCCAGCTTAAAATATATGCAACTGAAGGGAACAGTCAGATGTCTCCTCCAGCTTGTATTAAGAGGCTTCTGTGTGCTTGTAACAGGTGGGCTCTGAACTGTGCTGCTTCTCAGGAGCTCAGGGAAAATTCCACCAGTTCCAAACATCTTTGCCTTTCTCTGTGAGTTTGGTAAATACAAGCTCTGGCAGTCCTGAGGTCAAAGGTGATTTTGGCTTCATAATGGTATTGTATTCAGTATTGCAGGTAAAACAGCTCATCACTCTGCTGCAGTAACTGCCATCAAAAGGATAGGTTTTTAAGCTAAGCCTGGCTTTCCCAACTATTATAATAGAAATCTATTGTTTTATTACTGTTTTATATACTTTTATTTATATGTATCTACTCATGCATATATGAACTTCTATTATGGAAAGACTGTTATATCTGTTGATTTATTGTATCACCTTTACGTTTTTGAAATTCTGTGTTAATTTGATTTTACATTTTTCAGTTTATTCTTTGTAGAATAGACATTAACGATTTTTGGTTAGCTATGGCCTGCTTTTGTATGGGATACAACAAAGACTTTATTTCTTCATCATTTTTAAATTGCTGGAAAACAAAAAAATATAACAATGAATATTTATTCTGTGACAAAGGAAAACAACATTAAGTTCTAACTTCACTGTCCAAAAATAAGGTTTTATTCAAATGCAGCCACACCCAATTTTCCATGCACCACCTATAGCTGTTTGCATAAAGCAACAGTAAAATTGACTGAGAGTTCAGAGGCTCTATCTCTTATGCTACAGAACATGTTTAACAAACTTACATGAGGTTGGATGGAAATGCAAAGCAAATGAGTAAAATCCCTGTTTCTGCTGAAAAGTTATGTCCCTCCTATAGGAAATGCCAATTTCATCTAAAAACACTGGTGTTTTAAAATTATATTTTCATTTTTTGAGATTATAATTGCATTATTTACCCCTTCCCTTTCCTCCCTTCAAATCCTGTATTTCTATCTTTGTTCTCTTTCTAATTCATGGCCTCTGTTTTCATTAACTGTTATTACATGCATATGCATATATTCATAAATCTACCTCTACATATAAACTGCTTGGTCTATATAGTGTTACTTTTGTGTATTTTTTTTGCATCTAGCCCCTTCATGTTAGTCTACTGTTGTCTTTGTTTAGCACATGTTTGGGCAGTCATATTGGTGAGACTTTATACTTAGAGTTTCAGACATTCCCAGGAGATATAATTTTACCCCAAATATTCCTCTTCTTCTTATCATCTTTCTGTCCCTTCTTCTACAGTGAATCCTTGGGTACAGGAGTAGTATTGTACTTGTATATTCTGGGACTGGACTCCACATCTCTGCATTTTGAGTGGTTGTTGTTTTCTAAAATAGTCTCTCTTTGTTATAGGGATAAGTTTCTTGGAGGATGCTGAGGGCTGAATTTATTGGCTTGGACCCTAAAGAGGGATCTTGTCTCAAAAGGCTTGATACAGTCTTTTCGACATTCCTTTACTCCAGATAAATTTGAGATTGTTGGATGCTCCTATAAATCATTTCATTCAACACAGTTCTTTTCAAAATGACATAAGTAAAATCTTTAACGTAATTTTACCTTATATCTGTAAAGAAGGTACGTTTTTATTTTTTCTTAAAATGCTCATCCTTCAACAGATCAGAACACATCAAATTTGCACTGCTCTCCCCGCCCCCACATCTGCATCAGGTGAAGGTGAGGCACAGAGAAGTGGTCTGTTTATGCTCTGCCCTTTCAATCCATGAACAAAAGGCTTAGGAAAAGCACCCTGTAGCAGCACAATAATTGATGAAATGCCAGGTGTTCATTCCAGGTTTTCTTCAAGAAAGACTTTTGAAAATGAAACAAAAGGCATATTCAAGTAAAAAGGACACTGGTCTCACACTAATAAAGGCAGGTAGCAACACTTTTGTTTCGAGTGTTCTGCCCCCCCCCCCAAAAAAAAGAAAAAACTGTGGGAGGAGGCACCTGGGGGATTGTGCACTGTGGCATTGTCTCCCAGATCACCCAAGAAGATGATTCAAGAGTTCCTTATCCCAGCAAGTTAACCCTGATTCACACAGTTCTTTAGAACCTCTGGATTTCCAGGCCTGTCCCTTAATGTTGTCTTCTTAAAGCATATTTGTTTGTTAGTTTTATTGCTTTTCTCCCCCACTAAATTGTTCTTTTCCTTCTGACATTACTAATCTAGGCAGTGAGAGTTAGCCTATCAACTTTAAGGCTGAGTTCCACAGTTATAGGCACAATACTAACTCTCACATTCTGAAGCAAAGAAAATCACACTAGTGTGAGCGCCTGTGCATGCATGCACACAGTCATTGAAAACTGGCTCAGGATACAAAGAGAAACTTCAAAGAATATTTTCAACAATGGTCATACTTTTAGAATAAATTAGGAGAGAATATATAATAATTGCTTTGGCAGAATCATCAGTAATTGGAATACAGGCATTTAAATAAGATCAATTCAGTATTTTCAGTAAGATTTAAGTGTCCCTCAAAGAAAAATAGCAAAAAAAAAAAAAAAATCGTAAATGACATCTTACTGACTGAATTATCAGCCACAGTGATAATAACCATCTGTGTCAATCTGTGGTCTAAGCAAAACTTTCTTCAAAAATTACAATCATGTGTGAAAATAAAATACCACATAAGCTTACATTCTTTCTTACAGAAAGAAGTTATCCATAAATCTGGTAAAAGACTTGTATCTTTTGTACTGCAATAATGCAAAAGACCAACATGGGAATCATTATGTAACATGAAATATTGCAAGCATTTTAGACATCCAATAAGTATACAGAGAGTATTCAATAGCTTTTATCTTTAGGAAGACATAAATTAAAGCTATCCCTGCATAGCCACTTGAATGGTTATAATCTGGACAGAGATAATAAATATTTGTCAATAATGTAAACAACTGAAGTACTCCTGTGTTAATAGTAGATATGTAAAGTTATACAACCAACCTAGAATACAGTCTAATACAAGAAGACAAATGTAGAATGTCCTAGTAGCATAGTTCCTGTGAACTGCCCAAGGCAAATGGAAAGATCTGGAAGGAAAGTTCACAGCAGTGCTGTTCATTAGCACTTCAGACTGGTGGTCAGCAGGATGACTCTGCTGGCCCAAAAGCTCATTGCCAAGCCCAGCAAACTGGGTTCAACTCCTGGGATACAGATGAGAGAAGTTCAGACCAGGATTCTACAAATTGTTCTCTTACCTCCCTATGCAAATGTGCATGCATTCGAGGTGAGAGTTTCTCTCTCTCTCTCTCTCTCTCTCTCTCTCTCTCTCTCTGTGTGTGTGTGTGTGTGTGTGTGTGTGTGTGTGTAATAAACGTAATAACAACAAACAAATGTAGTAAAAAGAGCTTCGAATCAAGGACAACTAAACTGACTGTTAACTGGTATATTGAAAAACTGATCTTCACATCATGACCATGTAGCAAACTGATGACTGTCAATAGAAATACACAGAATATCGTACATCCTACAGCACAAATGAAACTCAAAAGACACCAGCTTAAAAAAAAACTAACTGCAAAAGACTAAATGCCATGATTCCTTTGTGTGAAACACACAAAAATAGCAAATCCATAGGGAAAGATTAAAGTCAGAAGTTTCCAGGGCTGACAACATGGCCTGACTTCTCACTAAATGGTGGGAAATAAAGATGCTTTGAAACTGAACTTCGGTGATAGCTTATTGAATTGCCCACTTAGAAAAAAAAAATCATATAATGTACATTATGAGATTTCAATCATAACATAAAGTCAATTTAAAAATTGATACCATGATTATTTTATGGTACAAATTAGAATGAATTGTAGATGAACTGTCCCAAAGCTAAAACAACCTACAGAATGTATTATTGTCTTTGTCAGAAAATTAGCCATGGGGTTGGAGTGCAGCTAAGTGGTAAAGTGCTTGCTTAGCATTGCCCAGGAAATGTTATTGATCCTCAACACTAAGAGGTGTGTGTGTGTGTGTGTGTGTGTGTGTGTGTGTGTACGTGTGCGTGGTGTCTTAGAGCAAATGGCTCTCCAACCTCCATGACTTTCCCTGGCTTTGTCCCTCCAGTCTTGTATTTCTGCCATTTGACTCAGCAATAGAGCAACTCCCTTGCCAGATATGTCAAAGACACAGTGTGTTGGAATACAGTGGTTCCAGGGATTCTCACATCAGCAGCAATTCAATACAACTTCATTTAGTTCTGTTTTTAAGGAAATACCATCACCACCCAGATAGCTACAGAGACTGCCATGTTCCTTTGTTCCTTAATGAGCTTTATTAAATATCACATTTTTCTGATTTTGCTTGAATGTTTAAAAATAAAAACTATTACATATACTGACAAAATGCTTGTAGATGGAGGTTTCCTCCTTCTCCATCATCCAGTAGTTTCCCACTCTAAGGCACTGTTACTAGACTCATTTGTTGTTACACTATGACCAAATAAATGCATTTATCATAAATATGTACTATCCATCTTGTTTCTAGTTTCCAAAATGGATACAAGCAATAGCAGACATGTTATTCTATCAACATTGTTTCTGACAGGCATAAGCTGGTGGGCTACATTTTATCACATGGTCATTTCCAGCTTTAGGGTAGCATTTCATCACATAAAATATGCTATTATAAAAAGCAGCTGAATGGCATTCTGAGTATACTCCTTTGTGTATTTGTAGTCAATATTTTCAATTTTGTTTCAAGAAGCAGCTTTCTAGCTTCATGAAGTAACATGCTCAGACTCAAGTCTACCTTGTATGTGTGTGTGTGTGTGTGTGTGTGTGTGTGTGTGTTTGTGTGTATGTGCAAGTGCATGTGCGTGTGTGTGTTTGCCATTTTGGTTTTCTTGAGTGATTGTTCCAATTCATAACGACATGAGTTTTTTAAAGATTTATGTAAATTCTTGCCAAAACATACTATGTTCAGACATTTTTCAAACTACCATGGCCACACAAGAGTGAGACATTTTAATTGGCATTTCCTTAGCTACTGATGAAATCTACTCTCCTTTCCCTTGTTTTCTTTGTTGACCAGTGATCTCTTTAGTCCAAATCTCACTTAGACTAACAGAGAGTGTATGGGTAGGTATGTGTGTGTGTTTGTGTGCATGTGCGTGTGTGTGTGTATGTGTATATGTATGAATGTATGTGCCTCTGTGTGGATCTGTGTGTCTGTGTGCACGTGTGTGTGTGTAGAAAGGTCAGACAACAGACCTAAATTTACTAATTTTACTATATACTTTTTATATATTTGAGATATATATTTATATATCATTATATATTTACATATAATGAGAGATGCTATTTGTCTCTCATTTCTGTTCTGTTACTGCCTGCATTAAGTTTATAAGAAGAGATTAGAGGAAGGAAATGACATTTGACCCAGTCCATGCTCACATCCTTGCTGCCAATGCAAGATGGGGCATGGGGCACAAAAGACAGAGAAAAACTTTTGCGTGAATTGAGTTTTAATTTTTATTCCATTTGGTTTTTTTATTTCTTGGGTTAGAAATTTATAATTTTATAGTAAATTTATACTGTTATCTACTTTACCCATTATAATGTTTCACAGCGACCTAAATGTATCATTAGTTATAATGACTTTTAAAATATGCCATGTCACTTTTCTTCCAGATTCACTTTTCTTCTAGTCTTTCTCTTTTTTTCATGATCACTCTGATGTCTTTATGTATCATTGCTATCTCCAAACAACAAAACTGGATTTCTTCACCATGTTCTCAAGTATACAATGAATATTTCTCCTGATCGGGCTTTCATCTCCAACTTTAATCTTACTCGTTTTTTTTTTCCTCTTTTCTACAGAGTTTCTAGAGTCAAATAAAATGTGAAACAAATCACATTAGTAAGAAGCATATGAAACAGGAAAGAGAGTCAAGGCTATCACTTGACTCTGTGAGGTATAAACTGTCCCAGAGTTTAAAATGACTAAGACCACCATTCTACAGAACTAGGCTCCAAGAAATAAAATTATGCTATTAAGAAGAAGTAGAATAATAAATTTATTATCTTGCCACAATTCATCTTATATTTGTTAACATACTATTCAAAACATCCTAAAAATTGTATACTCTTTTCTATTTGCCTGACATGCCTGTTCCTTTATTCACAAAAATAATTTGATTTGTATTATAATCCATTTCCTCTAGATGGTATCATTATCTTGTTATCTTTCAGTGTAATTATACATGGCAGTCACTTATCATAATTATTCATTGGAACATATATTAAAAGATTCGGTATGATCATCTGTAAATATATTTTGCAAAGAGTCTTTATACATAGTTATAAAACAACGCTTGATGTGATCTAAGAGACAAAAGGAAAACCAAAAAGAAACAACTTTTGGCAACTTTGTTGTATTAGTACAATGAGCACAACCTGAAAGCTTCAGGGGCAGTTTTGAGGTCTGAACTGAAGTCATAAGATCCTGCCCAAGATGAGACCACGCACTTTTCAATGTGCTGAAGATGAGACCACGCACTTTTCAATGTGCTGAACTTAATGAAATTAGTCATTGCTTTTTTCTCTAATATCATCAATGGCTGCTAATTTCAAAAAGAGCAACAGTCTTAGAAAAGGAAAATTTTCTATTTCGACAGCTTCTTACGTCATTCGTGATAATTACATCACCAAGGAGCATCTTTGTGAAAACCTGGAGATACGTACTTCAAGAACCCCTTCATCACGACTGCAAAAGCTTTCCCAGCTCTGTAAGCAAATACAGGCTATACTGGTCTCCTCTAAGACGTTCTGAAAGCAGTTAGAGGGAGTGAAGATTTAATTTTACAGTCTTTTTTATAATGTCTGATCAAATACATTTTCTCTGAATTTTTCCATTGACAAGATTTATTCTGAAGAATAGTACATGATTTTATCTCTTTTAAAAAGTCCTTTTTTGTGGTGACAGGATCTTGCCATGGATTCCACCATGCTTAAAACTCATGAGCATCCTGCCCTAGTCCCTAAAGCACGGAGACAATGTGTGATTTTAGAAATGCTTTGAGGGTTTAATATTAAGCAGTTGGTAGACATGTAAAAAAAAGGGGGGGGGTACAAACTGCCACTGGTTAGCTTCTGTTCTCTCATTCTGAACATGTATAAAAGTATCAGTTTTCTGTCAGGAAACCACCTCATCTCTCTAGGCTTTATCTAACAATAGGTTTTTTTTTTTTATGTTTTTTGAAATTAAGATATAGTTACAATGTTCTCCCCTTCCCTGTTCTCCCTCTCATGTGGCCCTTTACTCCGTATCAAATTCATGACCTCTATTTATTAATTGTTGTCATATACATTTTTTTCTAATATATAAATGCAACTTTCTCAGTCTGTTTAATATACGTGTGTGTGTGTGAGAGAGTGTGTGTCTGTGTGTGTGTGTGCGCGCGTGTGTGTATGATTTCATGGCTGACCACTTGGTTGATCAATTTGAGAGCTCTCCGTAGGGAAGACCATTCCTCCTCACTCCTATACATTTGTGTCTAGGGCTGAGGCCCCATGTTATTCCCTTTAGTATGTTAGCATGTCTATTGATATGGTCCTTGTTCTGGTCTTCTGTTTATAGATGTACTGCTGACACTACATGAGTGTAGCTTCTCTGACTTTTCTAGGAGATGATATCTCACAGCAGACTTCCTGTTCCTCTGCCTTTTAGAATGATTCTGAGCATTAGGTGCAGGAGTTGTATTGTAAATGTGTCAGTTAGGAGTGAGCACCACAAGATTTCTTGTTCTCTGCATTTTAGTTACGGTTTTCTGTGACAATCTTTGTTTTTTGTAAGGAGACATTTCCTTGATGATGGTGAGGATTACACTTATCTGCAGGTTTTAGACTAGAGTTAGAGATTGGGTTAGTTTAGTAAAGTAGTGGTTATTAAGTTCCCTTCCAAGATTCATGACTTCACTAGCTGTGGGTAGCTAGCTAGGTTTATAGTGCTAGTAGTCATGATACCCCCTCCTGTTGAATTGACTTTCATTAGAGAGCTGTTGGTTACCACTAACATGTGTATGCCACTAATGCACCCATTCGTTTTATTGTGCTATGCTGGTCACTGTTTTAGTTCATTGGCATCACAACTGGGTGGGACTGTTGGTTGCTTCCTTCCATTGGAAATTTATATCTCAAGTCCTCATGAAAGCTAGTCCTCAGGGAGGAGGTATTCAAGTCATATACTGTTTAGATCCTCTCGGTCCTATGTCCAAAATACATGGCATCTTCAGCAATCAGGACTTACTTCAACATTGGAGAGGCAACAAAGGGTAACAGTAATAGCCTATATTTGGGGAGTCTCTTCAACAACTCTGAACAACAACTCAAAGGGGAGCTTCTCAAGGCCAGTGTTGTGATTTTTGTTAGATGGTCTAGGGCTCTTGTAGAGAGAACATTGTCAGGCCACAAGGAAATTTCTCATTTACAGTTTATATATTTATGTGTACATAGGCATATAAAATGTGTAATTCTAAGGTAAATAGATAATGCACACAAAACACAGCATCTACAACAAATGGCACTGAAATAACTGAATGTCCATGTACAGAAGAATGACATTACACCTGCTTCTATCACCTCGCACATACACTAACTCCAAATGGATCAAAGAGCTTGTGCAACCTAAAACACTGAAATTTCTCGACAAAAACACAGTCAATGCCTTATGTGGTACAGAAGTAAAAAAAAAAAAAAATACTTTCTGATTACAAATCCATTTCCCTAGGAATCGAATCGACAAGCAGGACCACAGAATTTCTCGAGAAAAACACAGTCAATGCCTTATGTGGTACAGAAGTAAAAAAAAAAAAAAAAATACTTTCTGATTACAAATCCATTTCCCTAGGAATCGAATCCTGACAAGCAGGACCACAGAATTTTAAAACTAAAATTATTCTTAACAGCTTAAGAAAATAATCAATTGATTGAAGAGGAAGCCAACAAAGATTGAAGAATCTTTGCTTTCTATACATCTGAGAGATTTATATCCAGAATCTATTTAAAGAAAAAAAAACTCAAAAAGGAACACATTCAAAAATGGGCTTCAGATCTCAAGATCTCAACAGAGTTCTCAAGTACAGAAATTGAAAATGGCCAAGAAATATCTCAAAAAAATATTCATTGACCCTAGCAGTTAGGCAAATAAAAAAAAAAAACCTAAGATTTCATCTTACCCAAATCATAATGGAAAAGATTAAAAAGAAAATTCTGGAGATCAGTGAAAGAACTCTCAGAAACCTAAGAGTAAATTTACCATGTGGCGACGCTATACCTCTCCTTGGCATGTGCCCAATGATTTGACATCCTACTCCACAGATTCTTGCTGAACCGTGTTCACTGCCACTCTATTCTCAGTTGCTAAGAAATGGAAACAATCTAAATGCCTTTCAGCTGTCAAAAAGAGAATAAACAAAAATGTGGTATATGTAAACTATGAAATATTATTCACCTGTAAAGGGAAATGAAATCATGACAATTTCAGGATGAATTCATAAAGTTTGCAGGGAATGGAAACAGCTAGAAAAAAATCACATAGAAAAAAACCAGAAAAACAAACACCACATTAGGTCTCTCACCCACATTTCCTAGCTCCCATCTGAATTACAGAAACCAGAGAAGTAAGGAAAAAAGCAAGGGCCAAAGAAGATGGGCCTAGCAGGATAAAAGGTATTAATTTGAAGGGGAAAATAAGGAGTGGCCTGTAATTATGGAACTTAGGAAGATTAATACAGAAGGAGGAGGAAGAGGTTAAAATATCAGTAAGGATGTCTGATAAATGATTGTAATGTTAATGGGGAGTCTGATGCTAGAAGTCTTTTCATTTCCTGATGATGGACTCTACCAACAAATCAGTATGGTATCCATTTGTATTGTGACCACCACTATGGTCTGAAGCGCACACTAGTGTCTAAACTTCATACAAACTTCTTCTTTTCTTAAAATTTCCATATCTCAGAAAAAATTCCAATGTTTCCCTAGAGTTTTATTTAAATAGCAACATATAATATATTTTTAGAGTAATAAGGAAAATGTTAATAATGCTTGTGATACCATCATTTGTTAAATCCACTAAAATATATATGCAAAGTTATTTTATGTTTGACTACCTCTCTCTTATGAAATTTGCTCATAAACCATCAATAAAGTTTCTACACATCCCTGAGTGGCCCTGCTAACTTTTATCTTGAGGGGCAAGAACTACAAGAACAGGCAGCAACGTTGAGTTCAAAGCTTATTTATATACTGGGTAATTGAAAGAAATTAAACTACTGATAAAGTAAAGCATATGAGCATGCATTTCCATTTAATTCAATTAATCAGCATTGCTAGAGATGGTAAGTCATGTGACAAGTGATAATTGTGATGTCGACATGCAGACCCATGCTAATAAAATACATTACTAAATGACCAGGAAAGACTGAATTATTACCATCATCACTTCAGAGCTAAGGAAATATTTATCTCCATTATTAAAAAAAATTGATAACATACATTTTATTTTACTAACACTACAGACATTCTCCCATTACAAGTGAAAATGAGAACAAAATTAACCATTTATTTGAAATAAATAGTATATAAAAACTCGGAATTTAAAACAAAAAGTTTCTCAGCTAACAGAAAGACATCACCCTACAAGCTGTCTTTCTGAATAATGCCTGTCGCAGTCAGCCAATCATCATGTGTGTTAGATTTGTCCGATCATCTGGCTTCTTGACACCATACACGCAATACCTCATTAATTATCTTCCCTCCAGTGTTTCGGCACTCCCAATCCACTAAACTCAATGGAGTCACTCACCACTGTCTATTCATCACTATGACACCACATCGTCTGGCATGCAGGGCCTGAATCGCACAAATCCGAATCACTTCCCCAAATTTTCTTCCTTGCTATAATAATTCTGATTGGGAGACATATTCCCTTTCTATTTAATAGATCACACTCAGGATTCGAGCTACAGTCTAAATTATCCCTTCCCCATTTTCCTACAAACCAGCCCCCTCATTAGTCCATTCACAGCACTTGGAACAAGATTCTGTATTACTCTGCCTTTCTGAACTATGTCCCAGGCACGTCAATCTTAGCTCACTTACTATGTTGTAAATGTCTTGAAGACTAGCAAGATGCATCTTCTATTCCAACCTCATCTGCAACTACATAGAATAATGATTTGAAAGAGCAACCATTAGGTTTATGGCTGATGCATTGAGTTAGAGCCTAAAGAACAAGAGGCTGAAAGAATGTTAATTCTTTCAGAGATTCCCATTTGAAAGGAAATGATCAGATGAAATAGCCATCAGTTTCAGTTTTCCACACATGCATCAATAAAAAAGTCTCAAAGAAGAAAATATAATATAAATCAATAACTTATTTAAAAGAAGAATCATTTCTAAATCTTACTAACCATCAACTTCAGAATGTCCTGGAATAAGCCACCATGCACCACCTTTATTTCTCTTAGCTATTTAATGTGATTGGATGGCATAAATTAATGAATTAATTGTTATAAATGGACAAGGAATGCAATTGGTATTATACTGAGCAAATGTCTCACTGACTTTGTTATTCAGCAGAAGAAAACAGCACTGTGAAGCATGTTCCTGTAATACACAAGGAATTCAAATCCAGCAGCTGTAAGTGTGGCAAGAACTGAATTAACTATGTCAGAAGATGGATGACTCCCAATAAGTGCATTTTACCACAATGTTAAGATACCATTAATTATGAGAACTTTTCATTTATTTATCTGTAAGCAAAAGAAATTAAGTCCATCTTATTAATTTTGAAGAATTTTTGAGCAGGCCACCACACTAACACATGAATAATTAGGAAATTCATTGCTTTTAAAAGGGAATATTTTTGAGCATAGCAGAGACTGAAGGGAAGGCCATCCAGAGACTACTGCACCTGGGGATCCAACCCATCCGCAGAACCAAACCTAGACACTATTGCTGATGCCAAGAAGTGCTTGCTGACAGTATAGCTCCTGTCAGGAGACCTGAGAGGCTATGCCAGAGCCTAACCAATACAGATGTGGATACTCACAGCCAAATATCGGACTGAGTGTGGGGACCCTAGTGGAGAAATTAGGGGAAGGATTGAAGGAGCTACAAGTGTTTGCAACCCCATAGGAAGAACAACAATATCAACAAACCAGACTCCCCAGAGCTCCCAGAGACTAAACCACCAACCAAAATATTCACATAGAAGGACCCATGGCTCCAGCTGAATTTATATTAGAGGATTGCCTTATCTGGTTTCAGTGGGAGGGTAGGCCCTTGGTATTGTGGAGATTTGGTACCCCAGTATAGAGAAGTGCTAGGGTGGTGATGCAGGAGTTGGTTGAAAGGATGGGGGAGCACCCTCATAGAAGCAGGAGAACAGGTATAGGATAGGGGCCTTTCCAGAGGGGAAACCGTGAAGGGTATTTCAAATGTAAATAAATAAAATAACCAATAAAAAATAAAAGGTACTATTGTTCTGTAAGCCCTGTTCCTGTGCACCCCTCCTGCTTGTCCTCTTGTTCTCTCTATGGTTATGTATGTGCATATGATAAATAAATACTTACATATACATTCATTCATTTACCTAAATACTTAATAAGTATGTATTAAAATGACAGAAAATATTACACATAATTATTTGCCTATAACTAACAGTAAAAAAAAAAACAAAAAAAAAAAACAAAAAAAAAACAAAACAAAAAAAAGCCCACAGACTGGTCATTGATATCCATTAAGAATTTGAAGAGGGTAGGAAAAGACAACAGCTCTCTTATACTACCTATAAGGCTCTCTCCATATATAAAGCATTATACAGTCAATCTTCACTATTTCTGGATCCTTAGTGACGTGAATTCTTATAGAAATATATTTGTCACCACAGAGTCATTGTGTGTAGATCGTGTAGTCACTTACAAATGCCCAGTGAGGTGTCTGAGTCACTTGATTTGTATGTATTCCTGTCTGAGGGTGGGCCAAGCCAGGCTCAGCCTTCCTGTCACACTAGCTAGAGACAGGCATCTTTGCATTGTTTACATAGAAGGGTTTTTCTTTTGCCTGTTAAATGGAGAATTTCCTACTGATCAGGTTACAAGTTTCATATCGAAGAGCTGTCTATTGTTTATAAATATAAGGATGCAATGCACTTTGGGGAAAAACATGTGTACATGTGCTTGAGATGATTATGTCACTAGATTAAGTCCAGTGATGACTTATCAGCAACAAATATCAGCAACCCTTTAACTACCAATAGACAAAAAAAAAGTTCTGGGCAACTTGATGTTAGGCTAGATACTTTGCTGGAATTAAACCCATTTTTTTCTTTAAGTGTTCAGTGTTGCCTGACCTGGGAAGAAATAAAAACACTTCTGAACTGGCAAAAATGAAGAGTGCAAACAGCATTATAGACTAGTTTCTTATGTTTCACCATGAGAAAAATATAATACATTCTTTTATGTACTATATATAAAAAATTTTTATATACATGTATATTATATAAATATATATTATTATATAATATAATTATATATGTGTTGTATATGTTAACATATTGCATATAATTTTTATTATGTATTATATATTATATAGTATACAATGTTTTATATAGCATGTATATATTACATATATATATATGTATATACAATATATAATATAATAATATATGTGGTAGTAAAAGAAGATGTAGAATAATTTGTTGTGTGACGTGGACTAAGGAGAGAGGTTCTTGTAGGCTAAAGTACTCAGATAAGGGGTAATTATGAGTAGTGTTCTACCCACATTCATTGTCTGGTTGCAAAGAGTCCGTGGATTATTACAGAATAAATTTCACGCTATTAGGAAGAAACTTCCCTCTATTACCAGGATATAACCGACCAGGAAGACAACAGATTTATTCATAAAAGATTACATACTTAAAACCAATATTTTGCTTATTTGGATACCCGAACCAGGATAATTGTAACTCAGCTCAGTCCCCAGATAGACCAGGCATACAGTAAGTTGTCTCACTTGCTGAGATCAAAATAAAAGTCAGAGCCCTATTCTCTCTGACTTTCCAGGTGACAAGAAACTTCTACCTCAGAGAGCTACAAGAAGAAAAAAGCCATGCCTCAGGCAGCAGGATACCCACAAGATCCTCATAACACTCAAAAACTTAAACTTAACCATCAAGAATATTAATATCTAGCTGAAACATGTGGACTAGATGCTATGAGGATGTCTGTATGTTTTCTATCAGGAAGGGCACAGATACCATTTGATACATGAGTAGGTCTTGTGCTGTTCCTCTCACTCATTCTTGTTATTGCTTTTCTACCTTTGTAGAACTTCAACTGTACAGTGTCTATAAAATGATAATTTACAGAGAAAGAAAAAATTTATTGCAGAGAGCTCTTAGTCACTATTGTGAGAACAGGCAGCTTCTAAAATATCTGTTATCTTAATGGTCATGAACGAAAATTCTTAGCAGAAAGCATGCGACTCTCAAAGGCAATTACTCAAGTCAAACATTTTTCCAAGTACTCTTCCACAGAGCATAAACAAGAAATGCCAGGAAGCCTATGTTCTAGTCAACTGTGCCTCTCCAAGATTGGGCTTCCTGCCATTAAGAAGGTAGATAAGGTAAAGTTTCATGACTTTTTCAAATGTCCAAATTAAAACAACAACAGAAAGAACAAAACAAATCAAAATAAAAAAAGTATTCTCGATGAACAGGAGGTTAAAACTGGACAAAAATGACAAGTATCAGGATGTACAAAAATTTCACCCCAAACTCATATGCATATACTTTCTCAGAAAATGTTAATAATCCCAGGAAACAAGTTCAGATGAAATAGTGACATCATGATTTAAATTTATATCACTTGGTGGTATTATTTGTAAACAAGATAATGAATTGAACCTAAACTTCCAGTGGCTGAGAATTCAGTAGCTAAGGAAAAGATGTAATACTAAGTCTGAGTGCTGTACCACAACTTGGACTTGAATTTAGATGGAAATATAAATAGCTCACAGATAATTCTCCTTTTCAAATGTCACAGGGACTATTAGGAAACACAGTTTATGCTCAGCCTTAACAGTTAATTGGATAAGTATATGATCAGCAGAGAAATCAGGATGACAAGCTAACTTTCATTGCAAAAGCTGTAAACAAATGCACACTAGACTTTATGCAATAATTAGTCTTCATGTTCTATGGAGTTCATATAAAATGTAGGTATCAAAGTAGCCTATCAATTACTGAGCGCCACATAAAGTATGAAATAAGTGTTGTAACTTTACATACAAGCTTGAAATAAAATTAATACAGAAAAGAAGCATCACCAACAAAATTTCAGAAGTTATTTCAGATGCTTCAAATCACTGACTTCTTAGAGAAATGGGCATATGATGGAAGTATTGTAAACCACTGTGTGCTGCTGACATTATTAGCAGAGCTTGGGTGAGCACGTGAGCACGTGCCTGCCCTTTAGGACTCAGAGCACTTCATTTAGCATGAAGAAGTCAAGTACTATTAAAGTAAAAGTAAACAACAGAAACCAAGGAACACTATAATCTGACTAGTTGTGAAAGAGTCTACATAACAAATATCTGTAATGATTCAAAGCTGTTTGTAAGGACACATTTCTTCATTAACAGAAGCTTGTTAGTTTCAAAAGTAATAAAAATATAACAATCGTGATGGACCCAAATATTTCTATTCAAAAGAGAAAGTAAAAGAAAATCTGGGAGAAACTTTTACTGCACAGACAGGAAAACAAT
Source organism: Arvicanthis niloticus (assembly GCF_011762505.2). Classification (NCBI taxonomy): domain Eukaryota; kingdom Metazoa; phylum Chordata; class Mammalia; order Rodentia; family Muridae; genus Arvicanthis; species Arvicanthis niloticus. The sequence continues at coordinate 60,525,542 of NC_047674.1, read as the reverse complement.
ATAAGTGGAGTCTATGTCTCCATTGTCACAGTCTCCTGTGTTTATTAATGAGAATATTTCACATGCTAGACTTCATCTTGAAAAGACTTAACACATTTTACTAACAGTATCCGAAAGTCATGTGGCAGAAAAAATGTGAGTCAAATAAAGAACATGGTTCTCTTCAAGACTTTTAAAAACGCTTTTATTTACGTGTGTGTTATGTGAGAGTGTATACCGTATGTGTATCCATAGATTTCAGTAGAAGGTGTCAGATTCCATGAGGCTGGAGTTGCAGAGAGTTGCGAGCCACTGATGTGGGGACTGAGAACAGAATTCAGGCCCTCCTTAAGAACAGTAAGCACTATGAATCCATTCACTGACAATCACTTCAGTTCAATTGCTTCAGTTCAGATACAAATTCTAAGATATAAGTAGAAAAATAAACTCAGGGGAAACATGACAATTATGTTTTTAATATTAAGAAAATGAAAAATAATAAAAAATTATACTCATGTAAAACTTGAAGGAGGACCAAATTGGAATGGTTAAAATAAATCCTCAACTATTACTAGCTTGGCTGGCTCCATGTTAATTTCCACTTCCCTAAAAGTGGAAGAGACTCAGAATTGTGAGCTTGCTAAGACAATGACCCACAACTCTCAGTACTTATAAGGTCCTTTGGTGGAATCTTGACAAAAGCCTTGAGGAGGCTATTATGTCTGTAAGTGAGAATTTGAGTAATAAATGTTCCTCAGAGGTTCACATCGTTGAGTACTTGGCCTTTATTGGTGGTGCTATTTTTGGAGGTGGTGTGACCTCGCTGGAGGAATTACAGTACCGGGGACAGTACCGGGGCAGCTTCAAGAGTTCATAGTCTCACCTCACTTTTAGTTCACTCTCTCTGATTCCTGTTTGGATTTGAAGATGTGACTTCTTAGCCTCTTGTTTCAGCTGCCAGCCACCAAGCCTGCCCTACCATGCCTACCCCACAATTATAAACCATGGTCCCCAGTAAATTCTTTCTTCTATAAGTTATTTGTGCTCATGACATTTTATCACAGCAACATACAAGTAAATAGTGCACTGTGTTTTCTAAAAAGCTGTTCTGCTCAAATGTGTGTGCATAGCAGCTTTCTGAGATCTGAAGATAGACATCGGATGTCAAATGACTACAGAACAACGGGAGACACCTATTTCATGGAGCTAAGAAGTGAGCTGGAGAGAAAATAAAGGAAAATATTACCTACCATTGGGTAGTTTCTGCTCTCAACATTTCTCTTAGATTTTTAGCCCAGAAATCAGATACAAACTCTTGAAGCTGTCCCAGGACTGCAAGTCCTCCAGTCAGCCAATGGTATAGAAAGGGAAATTTGGTAGATATATTTGGAGTAGTGACTTGGGTAGGGGTGGTCATGGTGGTAAAAGAAGTATAGTCATGCATTATTTTACTTCAGAAGTATATTCTGAGAATGCAACATTAAGCTTGTGTGTATCTCTAAAGATGTAGTGGCCACTGGCCTACTACACTGCTAGGCCCTAGAAATAGCTATTGGTTCTAGGTAGCCACAATCCTTCATAGCCTTCTAATGTCATGAATACTATAGGCAATTGTAATCTAAGGTTATGTATTTGAGTAGCCAAGTTATCTAAATATAGACAGGATAACCATAATAGTGAGCAACAGAATATTTTCCAGCCTTATTGTAATTTTACAGGATCATCACTTGTGTATGAACTTGGCCACTGAATACAACATCATTGTGAAGTTGCATGACTAACACTGAGACATTAGATAACAGCCCGGATGGAAAAATCAATAAGAATCCTACAGAAACACTCAGACCTGAACCTGGACAAACACGGATGCCACAATCCACAGTTGAGCACTCAGGTAAGAGCTGGGAAAGAACGATGTTTGTTTTCTTTAAGGATAAATAGGAAAATGTGTAAAATGTAACAGGAAAAATAATTTTAACCATGCACAGAATTATTTGTTTTTAAATAAACTCATATAGATATTGATTTTTTAGGAAATTCATTGCTTTCTAGCTGTTCTAGATTGCTTTCTCTTGCTCTGTGACAAATACCAACTTGGAGAAGAGTTTGTTTTGTTTTGTAATTTCCAATCACAGTCCATCGGTGGAGAACTCCAGTCAGGACTTAGAGGCAGGAACTCAAGCAGAAGCCATGGAGAAGTATTGCTTACAGGGTTGTTTTCTCATGGCATGTTCAACGTGATATCTCACATAACCCTGAACAATCTGTTAAGGGGTGGAACCACCAGCACTACAACCTCCCATATAAATCACCAATCAAGAAAATGCCTCCACGTCAGTGACAGAGACATGTTTCTAAAGGAGGTTCTCTCTTCCAAGTTCACCCTTCTTATATAATGTTAACAGAAAAATCAACCAGCAGCTCACTAATCACAACAGTCAAGTGACACACGACATCTGTGTCCATGGACTTTGCCCTTTTACCCTGATTCCTCTTCTTTCAGATCTCCACCTTCCTCCAGCACTGGGTGGGTGAACAAGAAACGGCAAGGCCAGGAGCTGGGTGCTCTGCAGAAACAATGTGTCTACTTTGGCGTTTTAATTTAAAGAAAAAAAAGCAGCTCCATTGCTGGCACTACCTTCATCTTTCTGCATTTGGCAAAGTGTAGGATCTTACATATTTTATGGCACACATTAGATATTCAACAAATACCATTGCACACAACTGGGAAAACATGGAGGTTGGCCAGACAGTCATTATTATTGTCCCATCTGCCCTGCCAGAGGTGTACATGATGTCTACTGCTCAGGAGAACAGGACTTCAAGTCACCACTTCCCAGACTTAAGCCATGAGTCTCAAAACAGTTGTGCATAACAAACACAGCATAGCATTTGTCTTTCTTTAATCAGATGCCTGGGTCCATCTTAAAGATCCTGATTTTAAAGTTCTGAGATGAAACCTGGGGATCTGCAGTTTTCAACAAGTCAGGAAATTCACCAAGGGTGGAGAGGCATCTAACTAGAAATAAGTTTCTATTCCTAGGTCTGTTGATATTGAGTATGTGGTATATTCTCTGTCTGTCTTTCTCTATCTCTCTCTGTCTCTCTGTCTCTGTCTCTCTGTCTCTCTCTCTTTTTCTCTCTCTCTCTCTCTGTGTAGTGTGTGGTGTATATGAGGTGTGCTCTGGTGTGTGTGATGGACAAGAGCAAAGAAAATAGAAGCAAACAAAAGTGTTATCTCTGTGGCAACTCTGTGAGAAAGAATATGCTTGGCATGTAAAAAGCTCTGGGTACAATCCTTAGATACCCTTCTTTCAAAAAGATCATTCTTGTAGAACCAAAAGGATTGTTGTGGCAAGTCACTTCCTACCATAACCACAAAAAAAAAAAAAAAAAAAAAAAAAAAAAAAAAAAAAACACGCCAATAAGACAAGTCTAATTCTATTACTTTTTCAAATGAGTCAAATGCTTAAATATTTCATGTTTCAGAGTTTAAAATTCTTTATTTATAAAGAAAATGAGGATTATACTCTGCAAGTTTGTAGTGTGGTTTTAATGCAATTAAATCATATTAGAAGAGCAGCTGAGATTGTGTAAGAAATCTCTAAGTGAGAGGTGAGATGCTGGCAATGAGGATGGTGTCAGTGGCAATAGGGATATAGACACTAACAAGAGACTCTGACACTAGTGGCTATGTAGAGTCTGAAAACCTCTAGCTAGGCGGATCAAAACAAGCTAAGAACATTCAACAATTGTGTGTGTATCCACTGCAGATTCCGTGCTTTCTAAGGCATTGGAGGAACAATCAATAAAAACACAAAATTGTTTTCAAAACGTATAAATGCTAGTGAGGAAGATAAAGAAAAATAAAGAAAAAGTAATAAAAATAAAGAATAAAATTTATCCAAACTGCATATAGTTCCAAAAGTAAGTTTAAGTTAGGTACTTACTTTTATTTTAACCACGCTCCCAGAATTGGAGCTTTAATCTAAGTACTCGAATTTTAGTTTTAATCTATGTGCTAGAATTTTAATCTTAATGTAGATGCTAGAATTTTATTTTAATTTAGGTAGTAGAAATTTAATTTTAATCTAAATAGCAGAATTTTAATTTATTTCTAGGCACTAGAGTTTTAATTTTAAACTAGGTGCTAAAATCTTTTGCTCTTTTAGAAATACATTTCTTTTGTAAATTGCCCGGCTAAGGACGGTAGGTATCAATACTTCCATTACTGGGAAGTAATACGTTTCTTTAATGTCACAATCAGCAAATCCACAGACAGTAACTATCAACAGAGATGAGAAGCCTTCCCCACACCCACTCCCTCATATTCAGAAAAGATTTCCCACTGTCAAGCACTGAGTTCAAACACTACCAAGTCGCTATCCCGACACAACATGAAGACCCTTGACAGCTGATCACACAGAGAAAAGGCAACCAGATAACTAACGCCCAGCTGCCAAAACTACATGGAACGTGCGTTTTTCTAGTTCGCAAAAAAGTTAGCTTTCACAGTTTGTCAGAAGCCAATAGCTATGCTTTGCTGTGACTCCGTGGTATCTTTCAGATTTTATCTGCAAACCTGATAGTGGAGGTAATAAGCATGTCTCCCTCCCTCCTTGCTTCAGATGATGTCATGGCAGTGACTTAAAAATACACATAAAACGGTCCTGGTGACTCTAGTAATCAGAGGAGAAGAGCTGTCACTCATGACACCTGACTTTTGATACATTCATTTATACATAAATTCCTTAGTGGATCTACTTGCATATTAAGGAAATGAAAAATTTGACATATCTCGGTCATTCACATTATCCCTTAACAAATGACAACTTGAAAAACAAACTGTAATCAAAGATCATTCTTGTTTTTCTAAAAATACTTGTACATTCTAGTCCCAACCACTGAGAAATAGACGCTCAAGGATAAATATCTAGTAGCAAAATATGAGCTGTATTCTTCACAGATGAAACCCAACCTAGAAAACTCTAACTCAGAAGGGAAGTCTCTGAGAAATTTAAGGGGAGATTTGATTTTTCTCAAGTCTTACATTTCCTTATAGGAGAAAGTATTCCACAGAGTTTGTAAGGTAGAAGCCCATGATTATGGGGCTTGTGAACGGCTCAAAACAGGAACATATCTGGTTCCTTCTCAAGCCAATAGAGTACTTGGGGAAAATATAAGAAAATGTGTAATGTTTTCCTAATAAGACATTGCTACAATCTCAACAGTAATAAAACTGAAGTAGGTTTTTACATAACAGAATAATAAAAGGATACTTTCTAGTTTCCAATTCTGTCAAAGTCCTAACATAGCAGATTTTAATGTCTCCATATTTTAACTAGTTAGTTTTCATGCTAACTTGACACAACTGGGCAGAGGGAGCCTCAACTGAAAATTTGCTTCCTTTGGGCATGTGTTTCTCCTTTGATGGTGGTTCCACTGTGTGTGGAACCATCCCTAGATAGGTAGGCTTTAGCCATATAAGAAGGCAAAAGATGAGCTGAGAAGCAATCTAGTAAGCAGAGTTCTGTGGTGATCTCTCCTGCCTCCTCATTCCTGCTTTGAGTTCCTGCCTTGACCTACCTCCATAATGGACTATATCCTGTAAGCCAAATTAACACTTTCATCCCCTAAACTGGTTTTGTTTGCCATATCACAGCAACAGAAACCTAAGACAAGGAGACAAGAGTCAACACAAGATAGTCAAATGAGCTAAGCATAAACCAGTTTTAGGGGACAAAGAGATGGCTCAGCCATTAAGAACACTGTCTGCTTTTCCTGAGGACCCAGCTTCAATTCCTAGCACCCACACGGCAGCTCACAGTTTTCTGTAGCATCCATGCAGGCAAAACACTAGTGCACATAGTAAAAAAAAAAAAAAAAAACATAAAAATAAGTCGTTAAAATATTAAAAGTTACAACAACAAAACCAGTTTTATGCTCTTAACCCTTCATTGAAGGGTTATAAAAGACTGGCAATGGGGATTTGAGAAGGAAGTTTGTAAGAAGTAAGTGGGACTTAGTTTTTGTATCAAGCTCACCTAGCATGTCTTCAATGAGACACTTATTCTCTGAAAGTTTTTAGAAGCCAGTGTGAAACTCAAGACTATGGTCATCCTGCTCCTCACAAGAAACACAGCAGACATGGAAAGAGAGATTATGATGTCGAGTGTGATCTAAAAAGACCAGGAAGGTCTTCCTGATCCACATTTCACATTTCTAAGATTTTGAGCAAGAATGATCCCAACCACACTGAAGTGATATCTTTGGAAGGGGCTGGAGGTACAGTCCAGGTGCCCTGAGGATGCATGCTAACTCAGAAGAAAGGGGTGTGAGGAGTAAAGGAAGCCCTGAATGGGTGTGTAAAGAAGAGATGAGTCCTGGGTAGATGTGTATGTAGGACATGGCCATGACCTGCTCAAGGACCAACGCCTCGGACTCATAGAAATTTGGCAAAGCCTGTGGTGAGTCTCAGAAGGATGACAAATGTTGACAGTGTGTTTAAGTACAGGAGTTTACAAGTGACTGGCTAATGTGTATGATACAGCAACTTCTTCCCTGATAATTGCAACCTTAGACTGGTCCCCTATAGATACCTCCTATGGAGACTAGCTACCTCCTCATTTGGCTGTATATAATAAACATACTGAGTTTCTCAGTTGTTGAGTAGTGGGTGCTACTCCATCAGATTGAGCACAGCCCACCTGCCCCTAGTTTTTATGTATGCTTGTCTGCATGTCTGTCCTTTCTTTATTCCCAGTCAGGTTTCTGGGGCCAATCAATGCAGGTTATGGTAAAGGGGTTTATTTGCGGTTACATTTCCAAGTTACATTCATCATTGAGGAAAGTCAGTGCAGGAACACAACTGTAGTAACCTAAAGCAGAACCCATAGGGGAGTACTGCTCGCTGGCTTGCTCACTGTTTTATGTTCAGCTAGCTTTCCTATTCAGCCTTGTCCTACCTGTTTACAGGGGTTGGTACCAGTTCCAGTGAGATGGGTACTGCTACAGTAATCAATATCAAATAATCCTCTGCAGACATGTTCACAGGCCAATCTCATCTAGGTAATTCCTCATCTACAGCTTTCCTCTGAGATGACTTTAAAACTGTGTCAAGTTGACAGTTAAACCTAAGTAGAATAATGTGGAATGAATCCTCAACTAAAAATGAGCATGTTCAACCATGTCAAGGAAAAATACGTAAGAAATGCCATGAAGCAGTATACACATATTTGCATGTTCTTGTGCATGTGTATGCGCATGTGTACCTGTGAGTGTGAGTATGAGTGTGTGTGTGTGTGTGTGTGTGTGCATGCATGTGAATGTGTAGGTGCATATGATCTTGTGTGTGTTTCTTTATCTGTGTTTTTCTGTATGCCTGTGTGAAGGATAAAGTCTTAAGAATCTAAGAAAATAATATGGAATCACTTTTCACTACCCCAAATACAATTCCATAATTCAAAGATGTAGCAATTAAGATGGTACAGAAGTCATGTCATCAGAACCTGGTGGTGGTCAAGCAGAATGACGTTGTCAGCTCTATGAGGAATAAATACCAATGACATCTTATCCCCAGTCCACTTCCACTAAGAACCCCTCTGTTCTACATTTCTCCTCCTGTATCCAGGTTCATCACAGAAGGGACTGAAATTCTGTAATTACCATTTAGTTGATAATGTTATTCATGTCTTCCACATACACTTCCACACCATATACAAGTAGAAACTACTACATCTCTGGCCATTGAGGCTTTTGGTTTCTTTTTAAAACTATAGGAATGAAAAGGTCTTTCTATTATCAGTCACTGACCAGAAGTGCTACAGAACTTGAACTACAGTTCATCTGAATACAAGGAAGGAACCATTTGAAAAATGGGTTTGAGTAAACTTTGGTCTGAACTTTCTCATTCTGTTGTATAATATTGAGGCTGTAATGTTTGTATATTTCCTTTCAATCACAAAATTAATTCATCAAAGGAAAGCTGATGCACAGCTCCACATGTAAAGGAGATTATTTCAGAATTGCTTGAGCTGGGGAGGGATGGAGCAGCATGAGGAGGCAGAGGTTGTGCTAGGCCCCTAAGGTGTTGGAGGATGCTTTAAAAGCAGCCCTGAGATAATAGAAAACCCTTTGATTTTATAATTATACTTAATTGTTTTGTTTTCATTTGGAGATGAGAATTCAATAGATTGAGGAGCTTTTCCAGAGAAGGCTTGTTAATGAGTTACCTTCTTTGAATAACTTGCAAAAAGCTATTACTTCTCACTTTTTATACTTGAAAATCATTGCCAGATGACTGGGACAATGCTCAAACACTGGTGTCAAGGCAGGACACGCCACCATTGTAATTGTTAAGATACACATGCTTTGGTCTTTCAGCTCATTGGGGGTTTCAACATTTGAAACCTAGCCCTCTTAACCCTCTGAAGCTGCAGTTCCTTGCAACTCATTGCATACAAATAGGAAGTAGAAAAGCAGAGCAAAGATGAATGGGAAGACTACTAGCCAGCAATAAAGGAGAATGAACTATGTTACAGCTTGTATGAATCTAAATGGATTGATGTTGAATGAAAATATCTACCTCAAAAGCATTTATTATATAAGGCTTGTACCATCACAAAATTACAGAGTAAAGGAACACAGAATAATAATTGCCATGGGTTTAAAGGAGAGGTGGCTATGGTTATAAAAGAAGAAATAGGATGAGAGCTCTATGTGGGGAAATGGTTCTGTAGTGTGAGTGTAGTTGCCAGCTTAAGAATACACACACAGGATAAAACAGCATAAAACTAAACATAATTACAGAAATATATGTGTATAAAATTAGTTAAAACTGAAATATGCAAGTAAGTTGTCTCAATACTTTTGTGGTAGAGATATGGTATCATATACTTAAACAAGATACTGACGCTGGAGAAAATAGCATAAAAAACATATAATATCTCTATCATTTCTTGTAAATGCAAGTGAACTTATAATTATCTGAAGGTAATCATAAATGCTAGAACCAGGATATTTGTACCTTTCATGCCTTAAGCCCTTCATCAATGGGAGCTTACAGGTTATTAAAAGGCATGAAAAGAACAGTGCATGAACACCTCATATTGATGGGACAGAAGAATCATATTCTTTGGCTTATTATATTTCATTATTTATGTATTGTATCTAAAGGTCTTGCTCAGTAGCCTAGGTTGAGTAAGCCCTGACACATACTTTTTAGCAAGGACAATGCAACCCAATACCCATGGGGTTTATGTAAGTGAATCTTTCAATGTTCCCTAACCAGAACCAATAGAGTGAAACAGCTATGTCCAGCTCATGTTGCTCTGGAGAACAAAGAAAACAGATGTCTACAGCAGCAAATCTGCATGATTATTACATACATGCATGGCAATATCTGAAACATTTGGAAGTCCAATACACTCTCTAGCCAATTGCCACTGACATCCTGGCTCTATGACTAGCTTGTCTTCAGCACAGACTCAAGTTTAGAGAACTAGGTCTTGTGGTCAACGGTCTTGCTAACAAGTGCCAATAGCTCACCCTAATGACTTTGAGGGAATCATTCTGCAACCAGGGTGGACTAAGAATGTTATGGTAATGAAATAAACAAATGTGGGTAAAAAAATACCAAGTATAGCACTGGTTTCAGGTTACTCATCAAATTTCAATTTTTAAAAAGAATCATTCATTTATTTGTGTGTGTGTGTTTGTGTGTCTGTGTGTCTGTGTGTATGTGTGTCTGTGTGTTTGTGTATACAATGCCTGAAGACGTCAAAAGAGGGTGTCAGATTCCCTGGCACAAGAGTAACATACATGTGGGCCTGAGCAACCCGAAAGTGGTTACTGGAAACTGAACTCCAGTTCTCTGAAAAGATCAGCAAGCACTCTTAGCCACTGAGCCATCTCTTCAGTATCCACATGTCAATTTAGTCAAAGTAAAAGCAGAGTAAAGTTAACGTCAGAGCATAACTTTTGTCATTTTAAAAATACAAACTCATGCCTAGGAGATGGCTCAGAGGGTAAAGGCACCACCAAGACTAATGATCTGAATTCAGTGCTTGAAACCCACTTAATATGAGAGAAATGAGTCCCACAAGTTGTTCTATAACCTACATATATATGCTTGTGTGCACACACATAAATAAATGTAATTTAAAAGACCACTTCCTCTCTAGGATCTTATGCATCTATGCATCTTGCCTCCAGTGTAAGAATAAAACATCTAAGAACACCCACAGGCCAACAGAAACCCCAGCCACTCCATGAACAGAAATAAAAGAGATATCAGAGATATATACATGTTGAATATTTTTCTTAATATTTTATTAACTATTAAAAGCATGGAATAATTTTACCCAGGGCCATCAGTATGCCTTGCAAAAATACAAAGCAACTACATTATTTTAAAATTTTAATTTTGAACTTGCTCAAAAAATCAAATTTGGTTCAAAGGACACAGAAAATATTTTTATGAGGCAAGCATAAAATACAATGGCCAGAAAATGCCTTGAAAGTGAAAGTAGGAATTAAAGAGAAAAGTAATATAATGAGACTATTTGAAAAATAATATAGAAATATAATGTATAATGAGCATAAAATATATAGTTTAAATCAAGTTACGTCTCAGGGGCTGAGAGTGGTCAAGAGTCATGAACTATTTAGCAGAAACATCAGTGCCAGGAAATCTCTCAAAACTTTTGTTTGGGGACACTGAAGAAAGCCACAAAGCTATATTATCATTTCTCTTGATTGCCTTTCAGTACTTGAAGATAAAACTCTATTGCTGAAAACACTACAAATTTTAGACACAGGACTTGAAGGAATTGGACAGGAACTAGCCTGGAAGACTAGACTTCAGTGTCTGACAGTATGATTCAAACTATAGTGAGAGTTTTGATTTCTTTAAGAATCCCAGTTAGGTTATGTGAATATGTTTTTTGTTTTAATCCCAGGTGTGGGATGAGAGGCACTTTACAGATGATTATGATTTTCCCAGTATACTAGCAGGGATGTGATCTTTGCCAGCTGCAGACTGTTTAATTCTGGGGACTCTGGAGAGGGTGTAAATGAGAGAGCATAGAGAGGGTCTGTGGAGGCTGCTCTTCCCCCTGCTGACGAAGTTAGAGATATCCTGATGTCAAAGATTGGACTGGCACCAAGAAACGTGACATCCCTAATCAACAGGAGGTCATCTAAAGAATTCTATATCCCCCTCTTTCTTTCCTGCCTGGTGTTGGGGGACAGGTTGGAAATGATCAGGGTGGAATAAAGGTTGAAAGAAAGGTAGAGGTGTAAGTACTGTATAAAATAACTTTAAAAAATATTAGAAACAGCAAACTGCCAGGAGAGAAAAGCAATGAATAAACCTACCTAACCACATTGAATTTGAAACTAGGTCTCTCACTGGGACATGGAACTAGCCAGCACCAGTGACCACCATGCCTTGCCTCCACAAAAATATCAGAATTACACATGTGCGCCATCAGGTCCAGCTTTTCATGTAGATGCTGGGGAGAACTCAGGTCTTCAGGCTCACACAGAAAGCATCTCACTGACTGAACCATCTCCTCAGTCCCAATGATATCCTTACCAGGAATAAAATAACCAAGAAATTTGTAAGAATTTTGTTGAAACTTCCCAAAAACATTAAGAATATTTGGAAAGTTCTTAACTAGGATTTTCAAACACTTCATTTTCCCCAAGAATATTCCATTGAAACACCACCATTTTTTTCAACTAGATAATCTGATATTAAGCTTTCGTTGACTTCTAAATAAGCCAACAAAACAATTTAAAAACAATTAGACAAGTAAGATTCAAGGTGGGAAGATTTGAAGGGGAATTTTAGACATTGTCCAACATTTCTGTAACTAGAAGTATGACACCAATCTTTTAGTTTGATTTTGTTGTTGCTGCTGCTGCTATGAGCAAGAACATCTTGAGAAGGGAAAGGTTTACTCAGTTTCCACATCTCAGTGACAGTCAATCACCAACGGAAGTCAGGGTAAGAATACATAGTAGAGTTGGAAGCCACAGAGAAATACTATGTACTGAAGGACTTGTTCTTCATGGCTACCTTAGCCTGCTTTCTTATACCTTCCAGAACCATCTGCCCAGGCATAGCAGCATCTGCCCAGGGATAGTGCCATCTTCAGTAGAGTCTGGGCTCTCCCATACTAATGACTAATTAAGAAAATAGCCACAGAAACTTTCTACAGGCAACCCTTATGGAGGTGGTTTCTCAAATGAGGATTCCTTTCACACAGATAACTATACCTTGTATCAAGTTGAGAAAAACTAACAGCATGTAACATATGGGGGGAAAGTTGGTGAACTTTAACAGGAGTTCAAAAACAGAGGAACACAAAATGTGATAAACCTGTCATCTCAGAAAAAATGAAGTGTTGAATTGTTGTGAAATTCAGATAGGAATCGGTGAAAAATATATTTTGATCCTTACCTCAAACTAAGTAAATGAGATTACAGAACTTATTCACAGGGGGAGAAGAGTCGAATATGCCAAGTGAAAGCACAGTTGTTACATAAGATTTGCACTTAAGGTGATTTCAGAATGAGAGAGTATGACAGAGTATGACACAGAACTCTATAAAGCTGAAGATAAACACAGATTCATCCACCCATATTGAAGTTAAAAAAAATTAACATGGGAAGGATGTGAAATTCACATTTCCAAGAAAGTATTTGATATTTCACAATGTAAACAATTCAATAAAATATAAGAAGCAATATTTAAGATTAAAACTCTATGTAAATGCTAGACACTAATATCCTCAAACAATCTGGTCTTATACAGAAGAGGACAATATTCTGCTGAGGATGTCAATACTATATACAGACAAAGACACTAGGTTTTTTTTAAAAAAAATAAGTTACCTAAAATTGAGAGCTATGGACTTGTCAAGAGATGGTTGCCAAATAATTATTTTCAGAAGACTGAGCTATAACTTAACCCAAGGCAGTCTAAACCATGACAGGAAAGCTCTGTCTTACAGACCTTAATGCCCTTCCACCAGCATGGTTTCACATGAAACCATGAAGTATTTACCTAAGTGTTAAAGTTAAAAGTATAATAACCAAGTTTATCTTCTAAGTCATTCTTTCCATGGAAGAAATAACACCAGTAATAAATTTGAGAGTCCATTTGTCAACCTTTCTGAAGGAAGGTCTTGTGCTCTGTGTATTCAGATGCTGGTTTCTGTTCTCTGAGATCTAGTTACAGTCAGGGCACAGGCATTGTCATGAATATTGAAGGAGCTTCTGTATCAATGTGGTGTAAAGAATGCTCCCCATTATCTCTGACTGGTTAACAAAAAGGCTGAACAGCCAATGACTGGGCAGAGGATAGGGAAAAGCTGAACTTCTGATCCAGGGCAAGGGTACAAAAGGGAAGAACCAGGAGAAGAATTTGGCCATGAGGCAGGTAAAGCTTCAATAAAAGAAGATCCATGAGGCAGGTAGAGCCAGAAGAAGAAGGTTTCCAGGAGCTCAGGCATAGAGAATTCCTCAAGGGAGTTTCCTATGAGGACACACATGGAGCAGAACAAACCAGAGCAAGACTCAGATGGCATTTGTCCTGGAATTAATAGCCTACTTGAGTTAGAATAGCTCTGAACCTGCTAAACATAGTGCCAGCAGCTTGTTAATAAAAATATCAGGTCTCTACATCTTTTATTCAGCAGCTATATGGGTTAACGTGCATGTATAAAACACTACAGATATTTGGAAGCAAAGTGGGGTGTAGCAAAACCACCAAAATATACTACTATACAACCTGGGTCCTTAAAACTCACAACAGCTGAAACACTTGGATAGATATTTCTCTCCAGCAAAACAAATGAAACATCAAGACTGATAAGTACTCTTGTTTCCAGTTTGTTTAGTGCAATAACTGAAACAGGAAGTTCATTTGAATGACATCTACGATAAAGACCTCTGTCCAGAAGATCTAACAGAACAAAAGAAACTGTGGAAGAGAGAAGAAAAAAAAAAAAAAAAAAGCACTTTTGATTACATTTGAGAGCTAGAGAACCAAGCATGCCCATTTTGTCCTGTAAATTCACTGCAGAGAAGAGCAAAATGGTTTCTGCTAAGATATGTTACTGCTAAGATATGTTACTGGATACAGGAGAGTATAATTCCTTCTCATAAAAGCAAACTGAAAATAGGTAGAATTTTCTTGATAAGAGTCTTACAAAGTAAAAATACAAATGATATCACTACAAAAACGCTATGAGAATCAGAATATCTTCACAGGAAGATTAGCTTCACAATAAAAAAAAAAATCACAAGAATATCCTAATCAGTATATCAGCAAAATCTAAGCATCAAAATCTCAAAGACAACAGATATCTTTGTAAATGGACAGTAGACTGTCTTTTATGAGCAAAGCTGCTTTGCACAGTGAATACAACTACTACTTCCAAATGTGAGTCTTAAACATCAAAACATCAATTTAAAACAGTCTTTAAGAGACAAGTACTTATAGCATAACCTAGTAGAAGGAAAGGAAACCGCATATGGATGGGAAATGGCTAAAATTAAAGGATAAATACTTTCTGAAAGAGAGAGAAACCAGAAGTGATAGCACTAAGTATCCAGTGTTTACGTTTGCATGTGCTATACAGACATATCATAGTAGTGTGATTATGCACATAGATCACCGGCTCGTGAGATGTGGCAGAATTCTAAGCTTGCATTTTGTCAACTTTAACTGAAAAAGAAGGAGTTGTCTTCTATCTCACTAAACTTTGGGTTGTGGTCAGAATAGACAGACAAAGAATAGACAGCATCCATGTAGACACAATAAACAAGTTTCTTCTTGGATCTATCCTCAGAATTATTTCATAACTCTTGTAATCACAGACTCCTAAGTGAAAGACTACTAGTTACCACTGATGACAACTAGATGTGTCTAAAGAGGGAATCTGGCCTTCGAAGGTCTTCAAAAACTGTTTCATGCAAACAAGTAGGTGTAGAACAAAGGCTCTGTTGGAAGTCCAAGAAATGGGGCAAGCCAGACCTTCCTTGAGTTTATATCTGGGTGCTGAACTATGAATGCTTAGAAGAGCTGATTAGAGAGATGGGAAGGTTATTATTAAAGCAGAGAGAGGCCCCTGGGTACCCTTAGAACTTTCTCAGAGGTGGGTCTTGAGGTTCACAAAGCATATTTAGCTTTAAGTCACCAAGGTTTGGGTGAGCAATACGCTTGGGTTAAGTCTGTCTGCAACTTGGAGAGGAGGAGTAGCTTGAATTATCCTGCAGAAGCTTGTTCCAAGAGTTAGTAAAAAGCCAAGAGACCCAGTTAAGTGCTCACGTCACTTCTGATAGAAGTCACTCTGCGTATAAAGGAATCTGATGAGGCAGGAATGGAAAAGAGACCACTGTCCTTGGAGTCCACTTACATTGAGTTTATGATTGTGAAGGAGGGCTCATATTAACACACGAGCAATGAGGAGTGACTGGATGGGAGGGGCCAAACTGGGGTATTTCTGTAGTAAAGCAATTAAATATGTGTGCAGTGAAGGCTAACATAACTCTCTAAAATGAAGGGTCAGGAGGATGGTGTTGTTAAGAATAGGGCCAGGAGACAAAAAAAAAAAAAAAAAAAAAAAAAAAAAAAAAAAATACATTTGATGGGCTAGAGAAGATTATTAGTTTCTCTGTGGACAAGTGAATTCTGATGGATTTAAAGGCAGCAGATAGCTGCATTAAGAGCAGAAGAAGAATGCACGATCAATCTTCTAGAAAATTTTCAATTTAAGAACTATATCTGAGTGTTTGAACTCCTGAGAAAACTCTTCAGTTGCTCCAGTTGCCAAATTTGAATGCTGCCATAGGCAAAACTATATAGTCTTACATCTTTTTGTTTTGTGTTTTTGTCTCTCTACTAAACAAAAATGGACTAAAAACTTAGAATCTGGATGACTGTCGACCAACGCACAGTGTAGGTAATCTGCACCCTAAGCAGCAGTTGTGAGCCTGTGCCTTTTAACTGTGGCTTTTCTCCAGTAGGCAGCCAGGGACTGCTAGCTAGCACACCTGCCATCAGAGTCACCAGGAACAAATTCCAGTAGACCTGCAATCTTTTTTTCTTCACCATAGGCAAAATTCTATAGTAGAACGCAGGGTTGAACGCCCCTGGAGGAGAAGAGTAGTCAACTATGCTGCTGGAAATCAGCACTTTCTTCTCTTAACAAAAAGCTGTGTTCAGAGGTCTCTATAAACTGGCTAAGTTTTAGAAGCTATGCTTTGTGCTTCCCATAATTATAGTCAACTCAGTCATTCTGGATTTCTGATGGGGTTGAAAACTTATAGCTATTTACTTTGAGAGAAAAGATCTGAGTGTATGGTCATCAGCTGACATTCATCCTAAAGCCAAGGAAAAAGCCAGGTTCAGAACTAAGTGTTTTAGTTAGGATAGATGACAGAGGTGCTGGTTAGTCAACAAAAGAATGGATTGGGTATTAGGACTATCTTGTACCTCACTGGTACAAATAGGCATAATTATGCTCTAATTGTATTTTGAGAGAAAAGTTTCCTTTTAACAGGAAGGGTGATGTGTAGGAGGAGCTAAGGTGGGAGGAGTACTGAGAGGAAGAAAAGGAGTAAGAAGAGGAGAAGAAGAAGGAGAGGAGAAGCTAGGTGATGAAAGAGAGATAGAGGGGGGAGACAGGGAAGCAGATGTTCATGTATCTCCACCAGTCAAAGATAGTTGATATATCTAGGTTGGGTAGTGGGTTTCACCTCTGATTGAACAATACCAAACTTATAAAGCCTATGATTAACATTTCTTAAAAAAATGTATAAATGCAAAAAGGAAAAGGGGGCATGGGATAGGGGTTTTCTAAGGGGGGGGGGAATGGGGAAACGGGATGGTATCTGAAGTTTAAATGAAAGATATAATAAAAAAAAAAAAAAATAAACAAACAAAAAAAAAAAAAAAAAAAGCTAACTCCCTGGGGGAAACAGGCACTTCTCTCAGAAAATGAACACAGCAGTCTATGGAGCCCATAACCAAGGAGAGAGATATTAGTTTCTGATGGGCACCAGAGATTTGGAGACTTACCATAACTGATCTAACTGGTTTTCATCATCCACCAACCCTTGCCCCTTTTGTTCTTTAATGTATGTATTCTCCTCCAAAACCCATCTAAATGTCAGCAGCAGTTGGTTCAAAAACTGTCCAAATCAATAGAGCAGGTTAGGATGCTATGATACATAAGCATTCCTACTCCGGTGTTACTTATTGAATGAAGACTTTTAGCCTAACTTCTGAGCTATATTGTAACAGTTTGTGTAGATGTATTATTGTCCCCGTTGAGAAAAAAGCCAAGCTTGATTTATCCCAGTGTAATGGCTCAGTATATAGACAATGTCCATTAAACATTATCAGGAAGATGAGACAAGGGATAATATCCCCTTCTCCACGGAGAATATGCTCTTCCCAGAAGTATGTCAATCTAAGATATCCCAGAATCAGGTAACCTAGAGCCCTCCACACATTTACACACAGGCCTTTTGTTCTCTGAAGAATTCATTCACAAAATGTCTGCTGCCATGGCTGTTGGCCTACAGGTAAAGGCAAATGCCAGGGCTGAAGGAAGTGTGGGCACATGCTTTACTCTTAACCTATTAGATACACATTGTTTCTTATTATAATGATGTCAAAATAAAACTATGTGATGTCATTCTTTAAAGACTATACAACTCTTTAATTATTTGAACTTGTTATCAATGAATTTCTGATAAGGACACACATCTAGTTCCTATAATTCAAATACCTTGTTCATTGCAGCAAATGTTGAGTTTCTCCAAAACAGTTCTTTTGAAGACAAACAACAAAGCCAAAAGAGAATGAATGCACGGTGTCTTGTCATCTCTTCCTCCCTCTTCCCCATCTCCTTCTTTCTTCCTCTCAAGTTTAAGTTTAAAAACATAATTCTGTCTATCACAACCGCCCTCTAAGCCAGAGTGCACCTTGTGGAGCTTCTTGAACCTGAAACAGAGAGGCAGGAAGGAGGAGGGAGTCCTGGAGAAGAGCGCCTTCCCTAGACTCCATCTACACTAACATGGTAAAACCAGCCCTGTTGCCTTACAATGTGCAGGCTGTCCCTCAGCAGGACTCCTTCCTGATGAGTCACATCTGACTCCACATCTAGCAGAGGCCCAAGTACAAGTACCTCCAGCTCAAAAGGGAGATTGGAGCATCCTCCTTTCGCCCAGAAGACTTAAGACGCATTTTCAGAATTGTTTCCCCATCTCTCACATTGTGTCTACATGAGAGAAGGAGAAAACAGCTTACCACCATGTCCTAGGCTGCTTCATGCATATGCCATTGCCAGATGTGAGAGAAAAATCCCACATAACATAGACCTTCTATTCCTGATGACTTCACATATAAAGTCAGTGTGGCATCCTGCATACTGTATTTAGCAGAATGTGCTCAAAAACCTGCTTTGTGGACTAGCAGGTGTGTGTCTCAGTAGGCTAGGACAATGGTAAAAAGACGCCAGCTGTGATAGAGAGAATTCTCACATGGATTTTAACAGTCTGACCTATACATCCACACCCCATGAGTTCCCTTCCCTGGAATGTGAAGCAGGCACACGAATATGCAGATGAGGCATATATAATTAAGAGAAGTAGTGAGCTGACCTTGAGTTCATCAGAAAGGAGATTATCTTGAAGGGTCCTGACTTAAGGGAACTTCTACAAAAGACCTTCTTGCTGATCTTGGAGAAATAAGCTGTTCTCTTATGAGATCATGCATGGGAGAGGCTACGGAGCAGTAATAGCTCCTGGCAGGCTCTAGCTGTTGAGAAGAGTGCCTGGTTGACAGCTGGAAAGAAAACCAGGACCTCAGATATAAATATCCAAGTCTGCCAACCATTGTTTTAGGACAGAAGGGGGACATCTGATAACTTGTTTATGGCCTTGCCGGCCTACTAGAAGAGGACTCAGTTGACCCAGGCTTAGGCATCCCAACTACATAGGGGAGACGGCAAACATCTCTTTGTTGTGGTGATTATTACATAGAAATAGAACACTAACACAGGACTTTGAGTTCCTAAGCATAGATAGGAAGAATATAAAATCCACTTCAATAGCAGGTAAAAAACAAAGCAAGACCAAAGAGTACACATCTTTGTAAACGTCAGTAAGTATAGTGCCAGGGATGTTTCCCTAAGTGTATTCATACAAGCTTTATAGACAGGCCCACACATAAGAAAGTCTGTTGCTTTTTGTCAGCCTCTGCTAACATTCTCCAAACTACAACTCAGCAAAGACTTACGGAGAGTTGCACTGGCTCTTGCCCTAATGTACTCTGATCTGCCCTTGGCAGCACTGGGTGCACTGTGCTTCCTCCTATGCCTCTAACATGAAGAACTTAAAATAACAACAACAACAAAACAAACTCCACATAAAAATTGCATCCACACAGAAAGAATTATGACTTTAGAGTATTTTTAAAAATCTTTTGGTAATGCTATATAAGTATGCATAAATATATACAAATATTAATGGGGACCACCTTTGTTTGGAGGATGTTAGGTACCACCATATTGGTGGGGTACATCAGGTTACAATTTGTCTTAGTAACCACATAGAGAAGGAAGCATTCTGTCCAAATTTAGGTAAGTCTGGAACATGTAGGCTAATGCACCATCGTGTTTGAAATGGACATGCCTCTCTATCTTCCAAAAAAGGAATATAAGTTTTCATCAGATCATACTTATGCCACAGATGGTGACAAATATTCATACTTAAGAACTGGATTTTTTCTAAATATATCCTTAAATGTATTATCTTTGCTTTAATATTTATGATATTAATATATTTAAAGCCAATATTTATTCAGACAGGTTACAATGCACTAAACATAGTCAAGAAAGTAGTTATGTAAATATGAGTTATATGTTGGGTATGATGATAGTCATAAATGCCTGTGTGTTTTAAGTGAGAAGTATTCATCCATGAAATGAATCAAACAAATTATTGTAATGATTTTTTCTCCATGAATGGTGTATATGGATTCAACAGTTAAAGGGTTTTTGGTCTCTGTCTCATTATACTTCAATTAAATAATCTAGAAGATGTTTCAATTAGTACACTTCAGTTATAATTTTATATAAGTAGTATTTGTTTTCAAAAATGTTTATAAATTATATATATATATAAATTATGGGAAAAGAAAACTTGATAGTGCAGATCAGTAGAGCAGCGATACATGATAAAAACCTAACTTCTTTTCTGTTGTCCTGGCATACTATAAGTTTATAGTACTATGCTGTAGATGTCTGGATGGGAGCACATTTATTTTTCCCCTGAGGAGACCTTTAGCTAATGCCCTGAATTCTTCTAATGTTTTTAATTTTGGTAGCAAATCAATAGGGGTAATAAGAAAAAAAAAAAAACAGTTTGTGTATTGTTTAGATTAGAAAGGGAAAGTTTGCCAGGATGTTTTTTTCTGTTTTATTTATATTAAAATTGTTCAAAATAAGAATAAAACCACCCCCCAGAGCTCCCAGAAACTAAACCACCAAACAAAAAGTATACATGGAGGGAACCATGGCTCCAGCTGCATGTGTAACAGAGGATGGCCTTATCTGGCATCAATGGAAGAAGAGGCCCTTGGTCCAGTGAAGGCTTGATGCCCCAATGTAGGGGAATGCCAGGGCAGTGAGGTGAGAAAGGGTGGGTGGGGTAGCACCCTCATAGAAGCAGAGGGAGAGGGATAGAATTGGAGGTTTGTGGAAAGGAAACCAGGAATGGAGATAACATTTGAAATGTAAATAAATAAAATATCCAATAATAAAAAGAATAAAACCTACATGAGAGAGCACATAAAACATACCCAGAAATGAGGTAGAAATGGACAGTCAACTCAGTGTTCACAGAATAAAATTTTCAGCACACCTTTTAATTGCAGAGGTGGCAATTAAAATTTTGATACTCTAAAACTTGGATATAGCCTTGTCTTTTGAAAGAAAATAAATTATTTTTATGAATGTATCAAGAGAAAATAAAATGTTAACTGGAAAATTTTCAAGGCTAGAACTACTTAATAAAATTGTATCAACAAGAAAATATGTCTTAATAAGATCAACTAAATCTTTAACTGGAAAAATGATATTTCTACAATTCTACATTTAGCAAATTCTATGACTGAGAATTTATTTAATTGCAGATTTTTTATGTTATACTGTAATTTAATTAAAAATTAAATCAGAAAATAGCAATCATTTTGTAACAAAGTTTCTTGAGAGAAAAAATATTCATTAAATGTTGGAAACAAAATATTGCCACTGTCAATGTTTCTGTTACTCACTACTTGGGAATTCTTTCGTTTCATGCACCCTGGATCTCTCCAGGAATCCTCAAGACTGTGGGAGCACAGATCAGGTATGGTCATCAAATATATATATATGTGTGTGTGTGTGTGTGTGTGTGTGTGTGTGTATCTTCTATATACCATCATATAGATAGATAGATAGATAGATAGATAGATGATAGATAGATAGATAGATAGATAGATAGATAGATAGATAATGTACATTGTTATATGATGAGCTTCTAAAGAAAGGATTTTAAATTTTCCAAGCTTCTATTCTTTAACAAGAATGTGTAGAATAGTGTGATTCACACACACACACACACACACACACACACACGCACGCACATAACTCCATCTCTCTACATGTACACTTCTGCTTATCATGAGAGTCAGAAAGAGGCCACATTCTCACAATGCAGCCTATTTGATTAGCAACTGAAACACAAATGTTTCTCTGAGGTGGTTCCCAGGTTTCTACTGGGATGATTCAGTATACACTGTATTCCATTCAACTTTAAATGACAATGACATAAGTCAACCAGTGTTTTCTAATCTCTGACCTTTAAAATATACACTCAGGACCAATGTTTAGATCATCTTGGTTTGGAATATTCAACTTTAAAAACCATCATCTGTTCAGAACTGTTCTTCAGAAATCCCAGTTATAGCAGCTAGAAAGAGTGATGTTGATTTTGGCAGTATGTCACCTTTAGAACAGTTAGAATCTGTAGTGTTGATTATGAAGGTGGTGTCAATGGACAGGACTTGAACTAGTGCCTGAATAATTTTTTTATTGTCATCTAATAAAACATAACATGAAAAGGTAAAGACTGGATACCTCTAAAGCGTATTTAAAAGAAGAGCTCAAAAAAATGTGAGCAAATAGTCATGACTAGCCTTGATGAGGCTGAATTAAAAAAAAAAAAAAAAAAAAAAAAAAAAAAAAAAACCCAAAACCCAAACAAAACCAAAGAGTCGCCTTTCTGGCATGCAAAACTTGCCCAACTCTTTCAAAAGATTACAATCTTGTGTCCCACTCTAGAAAGATCTGCATATACAGATAGTCTGTGAGGAAGTAGAAGGAGATGTTAGATCTCACACAGGCTCCAAGAGATGCATTGCCACAGTATAAAATAGGGACCCCTTGAACTGCTGAGAAAGCTTTTAGAATGAATGAGTCTATATGAGTCTTATGAAACAGACAGGAAAGGGGTCAAGAGCACACATAAACTGCCTGTAATGAAGATGTGGGTATTCTGGTAGGACCTGCTGCCAGCATTTCTTAAGGACAGGGTTACAATCAATTACAAAATCCCCAGGCCACAGCACAAAAAAGCCTGGAAGAGAGGACCTGACCGTGGTCCTGAAAGATCCTGGGCTATTTCCAGAAGGACACAAAACACTATATCTGCATTCACAATTTTTTTCCCCCAGTCCAACCCACAAAGTCAGATATTCAATACTATTTCACTTCACAAGACTCTAAAACTTTCCCTGTGGTCGAATCAGTCTTCACAGTATTCAGCTCCTTCTTCATTAGTCACTTCTCGAGAATTGTGGTAAATTTCAGCGTTAAGAGGCAAGATTCTGAGAGACTCCCAACACTCAGAAAAGTCTATGGACAGATCACACCTGGCCTGCATGAGTCTACGCAGGATTTCTTAAACTCGAATGGGAAAACATAGGAGTCTGGGAAAACCTCCAAACTCTAACCCCGGGCAGCGTCAGAACTCTAGAAAAATAAAGTGCACAGAATTTCTCCCTGCATCAAGCTACTCAAGGTCCCGCACAGTACAGGTCCCACATTGTTGATCATTTTCAGACCTGTGTTCCTGTGTGCCAGACCTAGGCAATCAAGTGATCCACCTGAACCAATACTAAGTGCTTTTATGATGTGTGTGTGTGTGTGTGTGTGTGTGTGTGTGTGTGTGTGTGTGTGTGTGTTGGGGGGGCGGGGATCTTGTTTTATTTTGTTTCCTTTTCTCTGCCTAAAAGATACCCTAGCTACTCTGACAAGAAAAGAAGGCAAATTATTGCGCGGATGGAAACAGGGAAGAAGGAGTAAAAGTCGAAGAGAAAACCATCCTAGGGAAACGGGCAACTCCAGCAAGCCCTACTTACGTGTTCCGTCGAAACGGGTGGCAATAGTGTCCAGGAAGGTGTTCTGTGGCGCCAGTAATCCTTTCATAACCGGCATTTTTCCAGCGCTGTGTGAAATTCCCCATCAAAGTTTGTCCACAAGGATGGCTCTGTAGGAAAGTGCCAAGCTGGGAGAAGCCACTAGGAGCGTGATGACGGCAGGGGAGGGGGGCCTGGCGTGCAGAGGATGGGGCCGGGCAAGGAAGGGGGGGGGGTGGCAGCAGAAGGAGCTACTCCCCGGCCGCTGCACTGTGACCAGAGCAGCCGGCGACCAGAGCTCTAAATCCGCTTGGTTCCGGGCTTCCTCCTCTGTTCCCTCCTCCTTCTGCAGCGACACCCCTAGGGTCTCTCCGTAGAGCCTTTGAGAGCCCACGGTGGCCCGGGGCGCCGCGCCCTGACCTGTGCTCTAGGGTCGGGAAGGACGGCGCCCCATCTGGGGAGGCTGCGGCGCTAAGCCTCAAGTACCCCAAGGACGCTGAGGAATAGAGAAATGCAAGCCAGAGCAACTCCCGCCCCCCAGGAGCCGGGAACAAAGACCCCTTTGTTCGAGCTCTGTCCCTCTCCCGGGAGACCAGAGTCCCGTGGGTGTGGTGTCGTGGAGGGGAGGAGACAGGTCACCGCAGGTAACCCGCCTCCGCCTAGAACTTGGGAGGGGGAGGCACCCCACCGTGGTGTCCTAGGTAGCAAAGGCAGCCTGGGGCTCCGGAGGGAGGTTGTCCCCCCTTCCGGTGCACCTGCCATCCCCAGCTCCAAGTCAGCTGAGTGCCTGCCACTCTGATTACCAGGGTCTCTCCAGGTGTGAGGTTTTGTAAACTCTTCTTCCTCAGTTCTAAAAGAAAATTCAGGTACACTCCCTTGTCAAATTCTCCTTGCTCTTCCCCAACCACCAAAACTAAAAGGAGGAAAACCCTCTTAAATGGGTAATGGTTTCCCACTCTCCCATGAAATGTGCATAGAGCGTTTCTAGAAAAGTTTGCTATTTTTATTGATTTATAAAATACATAGAAGTAACAGAGGTTTGTCGTTGTTTCTTTTTCCGTGTAAAAGCAGTTTCAATGGAATCCCCTCTCTCCCGCGGTAAGGGTCCCCCAACCCCACCCTCAATCCCTGGACTGGCCGGGCCCCGGTAACTGCCGTTATTTCAGAAAAACTATAAGTGATCTCTTTACCCCTTTCCCTAGTGCTCAGGAGAGGAATCCCTCTCCACCTATGTTCTGTGAAAGAAAGCTACCAAAACCTAGAGCGCATCCCTGCAGGAGTGGAAGGGAAATGCGGAGCCCAGGTGCCACTGAATCCCCAGCAAGGAAAGGGAAAGTTAAGAGCCCGGGAGAGAACAAACAGAAACCCAGGTGCTGCTGCACCCGGAAAGGAAGGAGGGAAACGCGAACAGGTGTCTGCGGTGCTGCAGAGACCGCTGGGTCCCTGCCTCCGGGATTCGGGCGTGGCAGCAGGTGCAAGCAGCCCTAAAACATCTGGCAGAGGCTCTTTGCTCGAATCCCTGGGGATCCTGGGGTGACGAGGGACTCTAGGGGTTTCCTCGCTGCGGTCCAGGCTTCCTCGAGGGCGGGGTAGAAAAGGAAAGGAGGAGGCTCCCTGTCCCCGCCCCTGGTCCCCTTTATTCGTGATGCACTTCCTGCTGCCGAGGATTCCCTTTGTGTTGAGATTCCAGATCCGCCCACACACGCTGGAGCGGGAGGGCCGGGGGATTCCGGGTGGGTGGCCACCTCCTGAGGCTCAGGCTGTTTGTCCCTTTTCCTTCCGGTTACTGCTGCTGATCAGCGGTGCACCCCCTCTCACCCCCTCTTTATAGAGCCAGTTGTTCCTTGCAGGGAAACCTAGCTGCTTGGGTGCCCCCCACCCTCACCCCCCTCACACACAGCTGAGCTCTGCTGGCTCCCTCTTGGGCGGAGCCAGAAGAGAGAAATGGGGGAGTCCCTGCTCTGCTTCTGCATGGGCGGTTCCTGGCTCCCAAGAAAACCCAGGCTGCCTCTGCCAATGGAAAAGTGGGAAGTGGCTTGAAGCTAAGCGTGAAATTTATGTGAAAGCCACTATAAGTGTGCCTGAGCGTGAAAAAAAAACAAAACAACTGTTTCCTCTTTAGTCTAGCCTCGATTGCTAGAAAGAAACCATCCCGGGGTTTAGTAATGGAAACCCAAAAAGCGGCTTGGGTTCTGCGGCAAGAGAAGTCAGTCACATATCATTTCATAGGTTAGTCTTTCCTCCATTATCCAGAGCAAGTCAAGGCTAGTGCGAGGCACAATGTCCTTGCCCTTACCTGCAATCCCAGCTTCCCACCAAACAGCTTGGTAAGCGGACCACAGTGCCTCTTTTACCTTTTTCTACCTGGATGTCTTTCTCATCTTCCATCTTTGGTTTTGAGTTCCAGGATCTCTAAGATCAGCTCAAACACCCGCTGGTATTCCTGCTAAGTGTTTGTAGCACCAGAGGCCAAACTACCCTATTAAAATGTGACCACCACAGGAGTCTAAGCACTCTGAATCCTCTTGACTGTATTTTGTCACCTTCAAATCGAAGACAGAAATGTGTCCTGATAGGCAACTGTCCTAAACTTTATCGTTTACTTAAAGGAAAATTCTTTGCTGATGCACCAAGAGAACACCAATTCACTTTATTGTTCATTCTTCTCCACTGCAGGGATTCAGAACTTGTCTGTGGCCTACACAATACTGTAGCACAGTCCCACAGTCCCACAATGCATACAACCTAAGCCCTTTCGGAAAAGTCAGATTTGGGTTCTACAATATAAGATACGGCACAAACTTCCTGTAACCAGAGCACTGGAGGTTTTAAACTGTGGAAGGCTCTAGGTAAAACTGACATAGGCAAAGGTCTCTGATTTACTGACAGAACAGTACACCAGATGTCCCTAAATTCAAACACAAATCATATCTTGCAATATCTTGCAAGCTGGGTTTGCCTGCAGGAACACAGCTTTCCTTAGTCACTGTCAAAGCTAACTAAACTTCTTCAAGATGCCAGAGTCCTCTCATGAGTTCACCGAGATAGACTAAGGTAAAGTGGTTTGTCCGTTGTAGGTTGCATGTCTCCCGAAGAAAAGTCACACAAGTGTCCCCTTTCCAGTTATACTTTGACTGGGACCCTAGCCCATGTGGTGATGCCCCCCACGTTAAAAATAGGTCCCCTCTTCTCAGTTAATGGTCTGGAAATACACTCAGAGGCAAGCCAAATCCAGTCAAGTTGAAAATAAAGATTAACCACCACATACTCCTGATACAAAGTTGTGTTAGGAAATACAATAAATATCACTGACTTTTTAACCAAGTGGCTGTTCATGCACCTGAGTTTGGAGTCAACCATCTTACAATTTCCTATCTCTTATTTCAAACAGCTATAAACAATGATTGACTTGCACAAAGATCTATAGCATGAACAGTGAACAGCCCTCATACCCCATTCAAATTCTGGGGAAAAACATGCATAGTAACTATGTGGCATTCTATATTGAAAATAAATTTTAGGCCACATAGGCTCAACAAGAAAGATAAAGACTAGGAGAGATTTCTAACATGGTCCTGAAAAATTTTTGATTTTAGATCACAGTAGGAAACCTGACTTTGATCACTGGGCAGCCAGTTCCTAAAAGGCACATTTCTACTCATCTGAGTGTTTCAAAGGAAACCCAGGAGGCACTTACAGCCCTATGATCCACAGTCATGGACTTCCTCAATAGTCAGGGTGGCAAAATTATGTTGTGATAGCAAATAAAGACTCACTCAAGCTTAATCAACTAACACATGCAATTATTCTGCTACCCAGGGTAAGGGGAAGTCACCACCTTCTAGTTGCACATCCTTAAACAGAGGCTTCCATTGCCATCCTGGAACAGAAAAACCATCTGGAAGGTAACACCTGCTTTCTGTTTCTATCCAGCAGTTACATGTGTTGCCTGTTTGAAGAGCTCATTGATCATAAATCTCTGAAGGAGAGGGAAAGAGAGAAAGGGAGGAGAGGAAAGAAAGGGAACATGTACTTGGGTCCCAGAGAATCTCATCTGTAAGAAGGTTAATTATAGCAACAGTGGTGGTTAATTTTGGTGGTCCCCTTTGTTAGCTTAAGAAATGCCACTAGTGAGGTGTGTGGGGTGTGTGTGTGTGTGTGTGTGTGTGTGTGTGTGTGTGTGTGTGTGTTAGGGCAGTTCTAGATTAACCAATATGGGGAAAGTCATCTTGAATGTGAATGTCACCATCCTGATGTGCTGGTGCCCAAGACTGAACAAAACTGGAAAAAGTTACAAGCCTCCAGAAGCATCAGCTCTGGGCTAGATGTGAACAGACTTAGGAAGACCCCCAGTTTACAGTATTCTTCTGGGACTCTGTGTTTGATCACACTGGCCTCACCTCCTAACACTGACTTTGCCCACCAGCAACCCCTCAGTTGGATAGCATCTAAGCTGTGCTCACCCCTGCACCTCTAAGCAATTTGCTTGTGTTGAGTTACATGGAGATGAAATGAACACACATTCACAAAGCAGATGTTGGGTGATGAACAAGGCAACACAAATAAAGTAATTATCTCAATTTCCACCGTCTGTTCCCCAGTGTATTTCCAATGGCTTACAGAGTCCTTAGTGCATTGAGGGAGCAAAATTGTATGGGAGAGAGAATAAATATTAGTTATCATAATTATTATTTCATCCACACCTTTAGTTATTAGTTTATCTGGTCTTTCTTTTTTTCTTCCTTTCTTTTTTTCTTTCTTACTTTTTAATCAAACCCTGAGCTTGTAAGTCTATCACATAGGATGTCCTAAGCAATGTTTGATAAATGGACAATGAGTGAACGAGTGAACAAAATTAGCCTAGGGCAGGTCTTTCTGTGCCACAAGTGTGAGCACTGTGTCATCCATTTATTATTCACTTTGCTCTCCAGTCTCTTGATTTCCTCATCGATGTCAATAGATATCCTAAATGTGGTTGTGTTGGGGAAAGGTAAATGTTCTCCATTGGTTTCTCTTGAAATTGGAGTTAAAGGTATATTTAGAGCACTTACCTCTGTATCTGAATGGAAAACATAATGGGAAAGAGTTGTGAGCGAACCGGAGGTGGCACAGCCAGTAAGGCCTGCAGAAGGCGCGGGTCCCTCCGCGCATGCTCTCTCTCTCTCTCTCTCTCTCTCTCTCTCTCTCTCTCTCTCTCTCTCTCTCTCTCTCTCTGACTGTTTGAATCCCACTCGCTCCCGCCCGCCTCCTCCCATGTCTCGTGGAAAAAAAAAAAAAAAAGAGTTGTGGTTCAAATTTGTAGAAGGCATGAGGTCCTTGTGTTCCTTGTGTTCACACATAAGTACTAGGAAAACTAGAAATGGTAAATAAACAGGGTTGTGTCTTCAACGAAAAAGATGTGTAAACTGCTTTCTGCCCAGAAGGCTGGAATGGATGTAGTTAATAGCTTTGTGACCTGTCTTTTCTGTAGACCACACCCACACCTGACTCCCCCAGACTCTTATGCTGATCTAAGACATTCTCCTTAGACCCTTATCTTAAGCATTTTTCTCAGTTAATCCGTAGAACCCACCTAAATGGAAGAGGTCACATCTACCTAGTTTTGATGTGGTCATGCTTTGAGCTTTGTTGGGCACATAGAATTGAGATAATTGTCACACACACACACACAAATAAAAACCTTTTTCAAAAATTGTATTATACTTAAACATGTCTAAAACAATGGCCAGTATGAGACTGTAGAAGTTTGAACCAAAAGTAGCTACTGAGCTGTGCTGAATTGAATTATCTTCGTGCTGCACACAGAGTGTTACTCTGCCAGCCCTGTTGTTTCCAGAAAACACACTACTTCCCCATTCAAATTATTAAATAAAGACGGTTTGCTATTAATTACATTCTCTCTGTCTGTCTGTCTGTCTGTCTGTCTGTCTATCTACCGTATCTCTGTATCTATCTCATGTGTGTATGTATGTGTATACATATTCAGCTTTCTATGTATGCACATGTGTCTGCAATGAGAGATCCAGTGAATATAATCTTCAATTGCACTCTGCCTTATCTTTAGGTTCTATGACTCTCAGTGAACCTGGAGCCTCCTAATTTGGATGGGCTGGCTATCCAGTTAGCCCAAGCTTTCTCCTGTCTCTACTATTCTACCCCCAGTGCTGAGAGTACAGACATGCACTGCCGTGTAGGCTTTTGCATGTGAGTTTTGTGTATTCAAATTCAGATCCTTTTGTTTGTACAATGAACACTTTGCATCTCTCCAGCTCCCGGTCTAATTCTCTCATTTTCAAAACTCTCTGTTTCATTATGTTTATGACCACAAGATCCCATCCCAGTCTGACCAGGCTTCCACTTTATGAAGACATAAATACTTTAAAAGAGAAGCCCCATTCACTGGTGTGATGCCTATTAAACTAAATGAACTGCATTATACTGGATATGTGGATATTGTAGTGAGCTCTGTTCCCCACTCATAAAGCAATGTTTCTATTTTCTAAGCTATTTACTCGTGAATTAAAACTTACAAATACTAAATAGTATGAGTGATACAATCGTTAGAATGAGCTCTGTTATGTTTCCCAAATTGTTTATAATGGGGATTACATTTTTGAATGTAAAGTTTTAATGATCAAATTCATAATTCAACAAAAATGACAAAAATCAGGAATTAAATAAATGTGTAAAGTGACATAATCCTATACACAATTAAATCAATCTCTGATTTAAGGAGACTTTAAGATATGGCTTGGCAAAAGAAATTAGCACCCAAGGGATGTGGGGAGATGAAAATCTTCTCTGATACTGAATTCTGGGAAATTTTGCTATTTCACTCTAAGGAAAGATGAATAGAGTTAACTAATCAGAGACTGAGCCATGAACCAAAGAGTATACCTGGGCTGAACTGAGGCCCTGGCACATAAGTAGCAAATGCACAGCCCAGTCTCCATGTGGGTCCCCAACATCTGAAGTGGGACTTGTCCCTAAATCTGTTGCCTTTGTGTGAAATCTGTACCCAGCAGGGCTCCCTTGTCTGGCCTCAGTGGGAGAAGATGTGCCTAATGCCAGGGTGGAGGGATACCTAGGGGTGCCCCACCCTCTCAGAGGAGAAAAGGACAGGGGATGGGTGGAAGGACTCTCTGAAGGAGGACTGCAAGGGGAAGCAGTGATTTAGATGTAAAAATAAATAAATAAATAAATAAATAACCAGTCACTTGCTTTTAATGAACTAGTGAAATATTGTACATCAAAAACTCATGGCCAGCATCATTCTAAATTAAGTCTAATACACTGAATGAATACATTCTCTCTCTGGCTTCAGATTCTTAAGGTTCCCGTGGCTTAAACACATGTGATCTGTGTTCAAGATAAACTTTTAAAATAAGATTCAGAGTTTGCCTTGAAAATTATACCTGGTCTGGAAAGAGGACTCAGCAAGTATTGCACTTTCTGTGTGTGGTGGTTTGAATAGGTTTGCCTCCCCCCCCCAAAAAAAAAAAAAAAAAAAACCACGTGTTTGAATGGTTAGCCTACAGGGAGTAACAACACTATTAGGAGATATGTCCTTGTTGGAATAGGTGTGGCCTTGTTGGAGGAAGTGTGTCCTTGTGGAGGTGAGCTTTGAGGTCCTATACTCAAGTTCCACACAGTGCAGAAGAGGCATTCTCCTCCTGGTTGCCTTCAGATCAAGATGCAGAATTTACACCTCCTTCTCCAGCAATACATTTTCTGGATACTGCCCTGCGTCCTGCCATGATGATAACGGACAGAACCTCTGAAACTATAAACCAACCATAATTAAATATTGACCTTTATATGAGTTGCCTTAGTCATGGGGTCCCTTAACAGCAATAAAACCCTAAGATACTGTGCAAACAGGAGGACCTGTGTTCAATTCCTAGTACTTATATGAAAAACCAAGAGAAGTCAAATGTGGGCAGCATATGTGTACAAAGGTCATTTTGTGTATTCGAACTCAGATCCTTATGCTTGTAAGATGAACACTTTACAACTGAACCATCTCTCTGGCTCCAAACCTAATTCTTTCAATTTTAAAACTCTCTGTTTCACCATTTTTCTTAAACTGGTAAGTGTTCACTATGACACCAAGATCCCATACCAGTCTGACCAGGCTTCCACTTTATGAAGAAATAAATACTTTAATAGAGAAGCCCCATTCACTGGTGTGATGTCTATTAAAAATAGTGTATAACCACAACACTGTGGGGGTGTGGAACCAGGATTATCAGTGCGGCTTGATAGCTTTTAGCCCAGGTTCAGTGAGCAATCCTCTTTGGAGCTGGAGAGATGGTATAGCAGTCAAAGTTCTTGCAAGAAATCAAAAAGACCAGTTTGCATCTCCAGAACCCACCTAAATGTCAGGTGTTCATGGCAGCCCACATGTAGTTCTAGCATAGTAAGCTAGGAATAACAAGATTCCTGGAGCAAGCTAGCTACTAAACTATCCTTATAGGCTAGCTTTGGTTGATTGAAAGCTTCTGCCTCAAAAAAGAAGGTGGAAGAACGATTGATGGTTACTCTAATGTCAACCCCAGACCTACACACACATGAACACAGCTACACATATACAAGCATGGGTAAATGCATACCCACATGAAAGCACACAACAAACACATATGCATGGAAACAGCCTACAAAACAAGCAAAAACAGAACAGTGTTTGGAAGAATAAAACAGGGATTGGTAGAGCAGGAGACCTGGACCTCATTCTCCGCACAGGTGTACCTACCCTAACACATATGCATATGACACACTACATGCACATGAAAGAAATATGGCACTAGAAAACATTTTTGTTTCCCCTGAAACTACAATGAAAACCTGTTTCCTTTTGACCCTGGAGAGTAAGACTGTTCAGTGTATTCCTTAGTGCGGTCCAGATGAAAGCAGTAACTCTTATACGTGCTTTCTCTTCTCTAGAGTCTAGGTTTCTCTTTTTATACCTTCCCACGAGAAAGTCTTTTTTGAGTCCCTCCTTGCTCCTTTGTATGTGTTGAAGCCCAGTTTTTTTTTTGTTTGTTTGTTTGTTTGTTTTCAGAATAGTTCCCCAGAGCTGCTGTAGATGGTAATGATCTCACATAGGAGAGAAATGCAAACAGAAATAAAGGGAAGAGGGGCTGAGAAACCATACTGGTGACACAGGGACAATAGAATCTGAGCACTGATGATCAGGGATATGAGTCCATGCTTGTCTGTTTGCTGATCTTCTTTTCTGAGTTGTAGTGGTGCTATCTTAACTTTCTGGTTTACGTGCAGTGTCTTCTTTTTCAGTCTTAACTTTTTCCTATAAAAAAAAAAGGAACATTTGGAGAGCCTGCAGAGATGACTCAGCAATCAAGAGAAATTCCTGCTACTGCAGAGTACCTAGGTTCAGTTCCTAACACCCACAGAGTACCCCAAATCATCTGTAACTCCAGTCCTAGCAGATCCAACACTCTTCTCTGGTCTCCTTAGACACAAGTCATGCAAATGATGAACAGACATACATGTAGGCAAAATGCCATACAAATAAATTAAAAGAATTTTAAAAATACTTTTAACATTTTAAAAAATAGTATCTATTACCAAAATTCAAATATTGCCTAACTTGCAACTTCTAAATCAAGATGGCCTTAGAAGCTGGGATTGCACTGCTGGTATGTCTCATGGCATCTAGCATGAGCCTTTCTTTATAGATAGCCTGCATGTATTCATGGTTTCTCTGTAGAATGGGCTACTATGAAATGGAAGAATGATGAGAGGAACTTAGCTGGGGCATCCATAATGCCACCTACCTTGTTAAAAATCCTCCAGTGGTGGAGTCACTGCAGTTGCCTCTTTGCTCAGTCACTTAACTCAACCCTTCATTTCCCTTTGGTCATTATATTGCTCGATTTCTTCTGAATGCAGCTCCAAATTCATTTGCTTTGAATGGATTCTGCTTTGAATTCGTTTCTACTCTGGGGACCACTTTAATTTAACTTGATTGAACTTTTGAAGGTTTGTTTATTCCTGTCCCCCGGTGTTGTTCCTCAGTGAACCTAGAAGAAATGATTCTGGGGTAGTAATTATTTTTCAAATGCTGATTATGCAATGGCTGGCACATTGTCATACCTCAATAGATGGCACATTCTTCCCTGGGCAGTATCATTAAATATACTGAACGTGGTCCTATGAATGATGCACCAAGGGACCAATGCCACTCTAGTGATGTATCAGTTCAAAATTGAGTGCAGTAAAGAAATATAAAATCTAGTACATTTTGATCTACAATGTGAAGAAGAGTGTACAGATGATGCAGTCACACCAGTCAGGTGGTATACTGAGAATAGACATGACTTTCCTAAGGCCTAAGAGCTAATTCAAGAGCAAGCACTTCAGTCTGAATTGCCCAAGTCAAATGCCCTTATGACACTGCCTTTGTTTCCTTCCTCTTTTGTGGATCAATAGTTAAACTGTGAACACTTCTCGATGCTGACTTTCTAAAGTCGCCAGGAAAGAGTACCTTCATTCTTTCCCTTTGAGACTTAAGTCTTCTGATAAAATATTTATGGCAGTTCATCTTTTATAGCCCACCTTCAAAGCTTCTCAGGACTGTTGAGTCATTGTATGTGGAGAAGTTATTTCTGAAGTCACAGGGTAAATAAGGTATATCCTGGGGAAACTTTTTTCCATATTAAAGGGCAGTAATATCTTTCCTCTATTTAGAATGTCTTTCTAAGAGTTTCAAAGTTATTGGTTCTTGAACATTGCAGAAGTATTCTCCGTGAATAGTACTCAGTTGAAATAGAGAGTGCAATGTTACCTAACAGGCTAGAAAACAAACTACAGTTGACAGCTTATACATTGACATGGAGTCCATTGTATAACTTGCTTTTTTTGCCATGCTTTTTTATTCATCAATCTTCTTGTTCATTCACCCTCCCATTTTACAAAGTGCTGTTCATAGTACATAGCAAAATGCCTACCTGTTGTATGGCACAGACCTTTGCATGAACCTGCCACCACCTCTATGTTCACTATGACAACTTGAGAGAGTCCATTATCATTGGTCCACTGAGCTATTAATACCTGCTTTTATGAGGAGTGGACAGGAATGTCACTGGTCCCTCACCTGATATCCCAACTGTTCCTCTCATCTACTTGTATTCAGTTCTTCCCTAATTGCATATAACTTCCTGGTCTTGGGGAGAGACTAGAGAGTGTAGGCTGAGGAAGACTATGTGAACAGTGCTCTATGCTGGCATGGGGAAGCCATCTTCCATGCTGGGTATAGGTTTTCCAATACAGCTGTTTTGGAGTCACCTGTGTTCCTGCAAGGAATCCCTCACCCAAACTCCATAAGTGAATATACTAATCTCAATGGTTCCAAAAGGTGAACTTGGGTGGAATCAGACTCTGGCTTGCTGGTGTGACATTAGAAGGGAAAGCACATGATATTCACATCTTTCTGAAGAAAGAAGTTTCAGAAACACTAACAGATATGGACTATTAAGAGTGACAAATGGTTGTGGTGGCTATTTATAAAGGTTTAGAACATGGAAGGGCCACCTCTGGGGGCAAAAAAATAAAGAGATGGAGAACCACATATGCTATAGTACATTTTACAGGGATTGGAACTGGACACTTTGAGAATATTTTAAATTTCAGGAAATACAGGAAAGAGTGACTATAGGTTTGGTTAAGAAACTTTCTGTCTGAAACTGTTGATGCTCTGGAAACAAGTGGGAAGTTTGGGAAGCCTGTACTGAACAAGGATTCTCTAAGAAACACAATTCCATTCATATGCACAGTGACAGTCATTTTACTATATGAGCACAGCTATGTACTGTTGTATTCCAAGAGACACTCACTGTCTTTGTAACATCTCTCTGTGTGACATTACGGAAAAACAAACAAACAAAAATTCCAGTCACCTCTTTTCTTATAAATTAATCTCTTTTTTTTTTTTTGTAAACTAAATGGAAGAAATAGCAAACTAAAACCAAGTTTCTTAAATAATAAAATCATTAAAACTTAAATATGTGCACATCTTTTTTTTTTTTTTTTTTTTAAGCCAAACAAGTCGGCACTGATATTGTAATGGAGTAAGAGTAATTTTAGAGGTGTGGTTTTCCCAGGAAGTGAGTTGTGAAAGAATGGATGAAGAATGAGGGATGGCAAGCATGTCTCCATGGGGCAGCATCGATTCACCTCAGGCCCCACTGGCTTCTGGAATGTGAGGTGCAGACATGTGGGTATATTTGATGCTGGGAAATAAAGAGCATTTTATGGCTCAACAAACCAACACTGCATGTCCTCTACATTGAGTACAAAATCCAACAATTAAATATGTCCTAAGCACGCATGTGCTTACTCTTTCCTCTCTGCCAAAGGCAGAAACCACCTACTGAGTTTGTTTCATTTGCTGCTTAAGTATATTGGAAGAATTTTGAAAGAACAGCCAAAACCACCTGTTTACTTTTTTATTAACTAAATTTTTCAAAAGGAAATTTGGGGGAATGGAGAGTTGGGTCAGTGGTAAAAAGTGCTTGTGGCTCTAGGGGAGACGGGAGGGGAGATTGAGAGTCACATGCAGAAGTGGAGTGAGGGAAAACTTATCTAGGTATGTTGTATGAATGAAGAATTTGTTTCCAATTAAAATTAAATTAATTTTAACAAATTAAAAAGAAATCATTTAAAGCATTTTTAAAGATTTATTTTATGTT
This sequence comes from Arvicanthis niloticus, assembly GCF_011762505.2. Lineage (NCBI taxonomy): Eukaryota > Metazoa > Chordata > Mammalia > Rodentia > Muridae > Arvicanthis > Arvicanthis niloticus. The sequence continues at coordinate 60,489,374 of NC_047674.1, read as the reverse complement.
TTTATTATTATTTTATTGAGTTAGGGCCTCGCTGTGTAGCCCTGTCTAGCCTTAAGTTTAGGCTATACAGTAGTCTGGCCTCTATCTCATAGAGATTGGCCTGCCTCTGCCTCCTGAATGCTGGCATTAAAGGTATGTGCTACCACCATCCAAAGCTTTGTTTTCTCATCATTCAAACACTTTATCCACCAGAAAGCTGCTTACTGAGACAAAACTTAAGCAACCTTGAATCTGTTGTGTGTACATTCACTCAAAAAACTCAAAGCATTTCTTGACCTACCAACTGCAATTTTCCACATGGCTGTATCTCTGTGGTTAATGACTCTATTCTCAAAACCTCTGGGATCATTTGCACACACATCTTAGATGGTAAGCAGAGGAAAGGTCCATGAACTTGTGTGGCTGGGAAACCACTGCCGTGCATCAGGAGGCATGAGGCTAGACATGAGCACTTAGAATACAAATCATGTGTGTGGCGGGGATAAAGCCGAGTTGTCAAATTGAAAGTCAGTCACTGACTGAACTCAACATCCTTCACCTTTCTGTGGCACATTCTCCAGTGACATTCAACACAGCTGTGTGCGTTCTTGTGCACATAGTCAGAGCACTGGATCCCATGTTCTTTCTGGGATGATTTTACTTTGTACAAAGGTGACAATTAGTTTACCTTAATAACCATCTGAAAACATGACCAGAAAACAGATCTCCACATGTTGGTTCTGATTGAAATGCCTGTCATTTTTACATTTATTTGTTTTATGTATATGAATGCTTTGCCTGAGTGTGTGTGTGTGTGTGTGTGTGTGTGTGTGTGTGTGTGTGTGTGTGTGTGTGTGTGTGTGTGTGTGTGTGTGTGTGTGTGTGTGTGTACGTCCACTGAGTGCAGTCCTGGTCAAGGTCAGGTAAGTGCTTTGAATGTTCTAAAAGTGGAGTTACAGATGGTTGTAAGCTGCCATGTGGAGGTTGGGAATTAAAGCTGGTTCTTCTGCAAGAGCAGCCAGTGTTCTTAACAGCTGAGCCAACTCTCCAGCCTAAACCCCTAAATGATTTAAAAGACTAAAAATGACAGACATTTCGATCAGAACCAAAATATAGAAATCTATTTTTCCAATGCCTGTTGTCATTATGAGGAAACAAAACTTCAATGCAATTGTTATTTTTAAACTGTTTAGGTTCGTAACATATAACATGGCCTTATCTAGATGGTGTGTGGAACATACATGCATTGTGACAGAGAGAGCTCGAAATTCATGTAAAACGTCACACTTCCCAGATCTTCTAATTTTATCACCAGGCTACTGATGGTGTCAGCCTTCATAGGTTTCCTCTGCTGCTGTAAACAATGAATCTCATCATATCAGTCCTGTGATGTGTGTAAGTTCATGGAGGGCCTCTAGCCAAGAAAGTCACTAACAGCAGCAGAATGTTACATACACCTGAGAATATTGAACCTGAAGTCAATTCTTAGGAACCACATGGTGTCACAACCATCTGTAATGGGATCTGATGCCCTCTTCTGGTGTGTCTGAAGACAGTGACAGTGTACTCACATACACAAAATAAGTAAATCTTAAAAAATAGATATAAAAATTAAAAAAATGAAAACACCAATGGGGGAAAACTTCAAAAACCTCTAAAGTATGTGGTGTCAATTTAATATTTGGATAGCAGAAAGGGACAAAAGTGAATGTGTGGGCTAGGAAGACATGTCATACCCCAGCAAAGTGCACTGTGGAACTCAGTGGTCTGAGATGAAGCCATTGGCTATATTTGATAAGTTATTATTAGACCAAAGTGAGATTTAGAAGCAACTGTATGTATCACAAGTAAAATACAAACAAAATACAGAAATTAAAGGCCTTATAAGACTGGAAAAGTTTAATGATTGCAGACCCTCAAACCCTAAGAGAGAGGAGTTAAGAAGGGTCTTTGCAACAGCTGATAAAAATAATCAGGGCAAAGCTCAGATTTAGTGCATGCCTCAAAACTATTTATCTGGTGGTCTGAAGATGCAGTCTAGTTAAGGACAACAGATTTGAGGCAGGAAAGTAAAGAAATACCACAGATCAAGGAGAAAGAGAAACTAATAAGGCTGAGAGACCATCAGGAAGAAGGTTTTAAATCCTAATTTTCTTTTACAAAACAAGTGAAATTGACAGAAAAGTGTGTGTGACTATTTAAAACATGGACAGACGTTAGACCTCCAAACTTCCACCGGCAGCAAACAGGCTGAAGGACAGAGAGTCATGCAAACTCAACGTGAGCAGATACTTGAAAAATAACTTTCAAAAGGGGCAGAGAGCATTAGCAGGAAGGCAATTTCCTAGCAAGCAATGGAAAACAAGGATGTCTAAGAGGCATGTCTGAGAGTTAATGAATGCATGACAATGTACAACAGAGAGCAGAGTCTGCCGGACATCCACGTTGCTGCTAATGGAAGCACTGATGTGCCTACAATTCTTCCCTTCTTGATGGAAGACTGCAGAGGTAATCCAGTTCATTCTTTACTACAGAATGTGGAGAGGAATTGGAGCAGATTGGTCTTCTGGTTGATGAATGTTTGGACCAATCAAAGGTTAGGACTTTAGGACACCTCTGACTACAAGCCTGATGCAGAAACCAGTGTTAACACTGGTTTATCTTTAGGGAAATATGGATTGTGTACTGAGATTGAAAGATATCAACAAGAAAATGTGTGTTTTCCAGAAGCGACAAGGGGCAGAGACGGGTCTTTATTCCCAGTCACCTTGCAGGTAGTGAGGGGCCAGACAGCTAGCCTTTAATCCAAGACACTGAAAATAGAAGTAATGTGTGTGCTTTAATGTTTCAGCTTTAGTAATCTGAGGTGAACTTTCATTACAGTATAAAGCTTATCCTGGCAAATAAATGTATTCACATGGTAAATATGGAAAACTGTTCAAAGAAGAAACACTAAGAGCCATGAGCATTTACAAAGCTTAAGTTTTTGGCAGCAGTTGATGTTTTGTTATTAGGTATTCAGAAAATATTGCTCATTAAAAAATAAAATAAGTCAATGATATACTCAATTTGGTAAGAAGTCATGCCACTATTAATATTATTATTAATATATACTTTCTATCATTAATACAACTAAAATTTGAATATTCAATGGGCTAAATTTACATAAAAGTGTGAGTCTGTGTGTGTGTATGTGTGTAGACTGTAGCAAGTTAAATACATTCATTTTATTCTTAGTGTGAAAGTTTAATTTGCTTTTTTATGCTTCCTTGATTACAAAATCTCATTATGTAAAATTAATATACATTTTATTATTGCTTTACAAACATATTTAATATAATTTGGAAACTTTTAGAATATTAGTTATTTTATTATTGTGCATGTATTTTATTATTGTGGTTGCTACCTCTACTTCCATTCAGTATAACACTCAAATTCAAACTTTTTTAAATAAAGCTTTCTATATACACATGTTAAAAAAAAAAACAAACTCACACTGTTTGTTCTGGTTAGTTTTCATTTTCAACTTGACTCAACCTAGAATCACCTGGGAAGTGGGAACCTCAACTAAAGAATTGACTCAATCAGATTGGCTGTGATGGGATCAATGGGGGATTGATTTGACTGTTAAGTGATGCTCTAGCCCACTCTGAGTAGCACCATCTCTAGTCTTGGGCTGTGTAAGAAAGGGAACTGAATATGAGCCAGTTAGCACTATTCTATGTTTTTACTTTCAATTTGGCCCTGACATCACACAATGATGGATTAAGACTTGACACGTAAGTCAAATAAACCCTCAAATTGTTTATATATAATCAATATTATATATATAATATTATATAAAGTTATATATATAAAGTTATATATATATATAACTTAATATATATATATAACTTTAATATATATATATATATATATATATATATATATATATTAAAGTTTGTAATAATGATGGGTGAGATGACTTCAGAAGATCTTATTTCTGAGTGAGAATAGTTTATAGTTTAATTTATTCTCACTAGATGCCCTTTCTAAAGAATGCTGTCACAACAAACTATGTCTAAATAGCTGGTTTTAGTGGGGTATAAAAATGAAAAGAGAAAGATAGATGGAGAGAGAGAGAGAGAAAGAGAGAGAGAGAGAGAGAGAGAGAGAGAGAGAGAGAGAGAGAGAGAGAAGAGAGAGAGTATTTTGGGTTCCAACTACCAGCATCTGCACTCATTTGCCTGAGGACATTTTGATCTCCAAACTCCTCATGGTTTATCAAAGCGACAGGTCATAAATAGTATAAAGTTTGAGCCCTCAGCATGAGTGAGATCATTCCCCGGGTTTTAGTTCTTTTACTGTTAGAGTAGGATAATTCCAAGGTGAATGAATGATTTCGATATTCAGAGCAGAATTGGATTTCTCCAGCACTAGGTGGTAGGCCTTGAGCAGTCTACTTCCTAACCCTCTATCCCTCCTCCACTCCTTGTTTGATATTTTCTTCTCCTAAAGAAAGATTTTGCAAATGTGTCCTTGGCTAAGGAGCTGCCTCCAGGGAAATCAAAAGAGACAATGATATTAAAGCTTTCTCATCCCCTACTCATTTCAGATAAAGCAGTTATTCTGTAAGATGTCCCTGGAACTCTTTCCTCTCAAAAATAATGGAGATAATAAAGCCTGACCCACTTTCTTTGACAAGATTGCTATGAAGAACAAGTGCAGTAATGCATATGGAAATGTTTCATAAGATGCTGGACAAATGAGCTTGACCATCATTATAATTATCACAGACTTAGAAAACTCAAGTTCTTCCTTCCGTCACTGGCACATGGACAGCAGAGTACTCAGCAATGAGACTCTACAAGGCAGTGCCTTCTGCCTTTCTTTGAAATCAAGAGGACAAGAATTAATTTAAAAAAATATGATGTTTCATCATAAAGGGATAACCCAAGGCATGCCTTTGTGGATGCTGCAGCTGCCTGTTTATTTGTTGTTATTATCAGAGACCTCTCAGCAGAAAAGAAGCATAAAATAAGCAGGTAAAAGTGCTATGAACAGACAAAGGGATACTGCTTTCTGGGCACTCATCTCTCATTCTCAGGTGCCACAGGGCTGCCTACCCCAAGCCTGAACTCTGTCAGTTACTTACCCAGGGAAGTGTCTGGTTCAAATAAACAACAACAAAAAAAAAGTCACAGTCTTAATGATTTTTAAATCTTTTACTCAAGTTTGGAACACATAGACTTTATTTCAATGCACTTTATTGTGAAAATATGCATCATTGAATTCTAATACACATAAGAAATTTACCATGTTTTAAGGATACCTTTAAAGTAATTATGACAATATGAATACAACTATAATTTCCGTACAACTATGAAAGAAAGCACCTGGGCACCCTGCATGACCACTTATATCACTGCTTTACTCTCCTCCAGAGATATCTGACCAGAGGCAAAGTCTTGAGAGCCCTGTCGTGATTGGTCTATCTCACTTTTTTCACCAAATTCTTGGTTGTGTGATCCATTTGTGATTATTTGCTGCATTTTTATTCTATAAGAATCACAGTCAAATTTTACTATTAGGTACTGTGGTGGTTGGAAAATGCTTGGCCCATGGAAGGTGGCATTATTAGGAGGTGTGATCTTGTTAGAGGAAGTTTGTCACTGGGAGGCCAGGGAACTTTCATGGCCTATGCTTAAGTTCTGCCCAGGATTGGAGAATTTCAGCCAGAGCCTCCTTCTGGCTGCCTGCAAAAGACAAAATCTCTTCCTGGCTGCCTTTGGCTCAAGGTGTATAACTCTCAGGTCCTTCTCAAACACCATGTCTGCCTGGATGATGCCATGCTTCTCACTATGATGATAGTGGACTGAACCTCTGAAACTGTAAGCCAGCCTCAGTTGAATGTTTTCCTTTATAAGAGATGCTTTGGGGCTGGAGAGATGGCTCAGTGGTTAAGAGCACTGACTGAGGAGCTCTTCCAGAGGCCCTGAGTTCAATTCCCAGTAACCACATGATAGCTTACAACCATCTGTAATGGGGTCTGATGCCCTCTTCTGGTGTGTCTGAAGAGAGCAATGGTAAATACATAAAATTTAAAAAAAAAGAAAGAAAGAAAAGAAAAAGCTTTAAATAAAAAAAATTAAAAAAAAAAAAAAAGAGATGCTTTGGTCATAGTATGACTTCACAGCAATGGAAATCCTAAGATAGTTAGTTACTCATTACAGTATTGACACCCACTTATGGAGCCCCTATATTAGCTTATAATTACTGAATCTACAATTTTTTTCTCATAAGACATATAGATGTATGTTTTAGATAAATATTAATTTGGATATATGCACTGGTTATTGAATCATCTAGTGAATTTATATTTAATTCTACTGAAAATTACACTCTAAAATAATTGTTCCATCTATACTCCTCTCAACATTTGATGAAGAGTGCACTGCTCTACAGCCTTACAGAAATGTTTTACTGTTAGTTAATTAAACATATCCTGGGAATTTCAGTTTGGTTTCTCTCCTGCGCCGTCATTCTGTAGTCTAATGTGTTTTTAGTTTTTCCTTTAGAGGAGTTTCTAACTCTCCTCGCCCCACCTGGGACTCTTGAGTCGTGATTGCACTGTTGCCCCTCTGTTTCTAAACTTGCTATCATCATCCTATGCTTTCTGATGATCTTCCATCATAGCTGAGCTCCATGTTTCTGGGTTTGTGGCAAAGAAGCAAATCCTGGCAGGATATGTTAAAGAGGAGGCTATACATCTCATGGAAGACAGGAAACAAGATATTCCTGTATAACAATGAGGGGTGGCAGTATAGCTCACATCTTTATGGAAAAGGCAGAGCACAACAATATGGAAGAACCAGGGCAGTAGTAGCCCCCAAAGACATATACTCTGTGAGCCATTTTCTCTAACCATGCTCTATTTCCCATAATTCTGCCTCTTTATAATAGTTTATTCAAGTATTATCAAGGCATGGTGACTCACACCTTTAATCCCAGCACTTGGGAGGCAGAGGTAGGTGGATATCTGAGTTTGGGGCTAATCTGGACTTTAGAGCTAGTTCCAAAATAGGCAGGGCTACAAAAAAAAATCTTTCTTTAAAGCAACAACAACTACAACCTCAACCACAATAACAATAACAACAAAAGTCTATTCAAATTTTAAACTCATCAGTTAGTAGATTAAAACTCATTCATTAGGTTAGGGCTTTTATGATCTAATGTTTCTGACAATGCTCTCTGAGCTACCCAGACCTGTGCTTTACTAATCTCCTAGGTATTTCTTAATCCCACCAAACTAAGAGTCAAGACTAACCATTACCCAATCCACCCTGCTTGTGGTTTGTTTTGTAGTAATATATATGTATTACAAACTGGAATCTATCTTGTGCTTAAGGTTGCAATTATGTGAGTTTGCAACACTGAAACAAATAGTCCTGTTTCGGGGAGCACTCTGACTTAATTCCATGGTCCTTAAGAACTTTGGTGCATCCATGGAGTAGAAGCCTAGGGACCTTTTCCTTTGTAGAGCAGACAAAAATAATTATTTGTATTATAATTTTATATTTGTATTATATTTTATGTAATGTTTATATAATACAATATGCTGTATTTTATATTTGTATCATAATTTGTATTATTACAAATGCAAATATTTGTATTTGTAATAACAGTATATTATTTGATAGATCTTAGTAAGTATTTTAGGAAAAATAGAGCAAAATAGGGTTTCAGAAAGAAGATATTATGCAATTTCAAATAGGGTGATCAGATTAGATTTTGCTGATAAGACTAGCTCTAAGGAAAGGAATGTAAGGGTCAGGGAGCTATCTGTTCCCATACAGAGAAACAACAATACAAACACTCCAAGGAGAGAACATTCTTGGCAGGTCCAAGGCTCAGTAAAGAGGTCACAATAGCCAGAACACAAGGAACACAAAGGATTGTGCTGAGAGGGAGCAGGGGTGGAAGTGCTGGATCTGAAAGACCTGGAACAAGGAGAAGGGACTGAGAAGAGAGTGCTCTGCAAGGAGGAGAGGGAAGGCTGTGTTCTTGTTGTTCAAGTGCTATAACCTGGATCCAGCTGAAGGCAAAGTCACTACATTATATGCTCACTCACACTAATCACAATTGAGGCTGTCTCACAAGCTTCATTTGTTTACCTGTGTGTTCTGCTAGTGCGACCGAAAGGTACAACTTTTCAAAATAAGGGTCTCCTCTTTTAATTTCAAGCAGGTGCTGGAAAACTTGCAAGCACGCCTGTCACTGACAGAGAAACCTTTTTGAAGAAATTCAAAGATGAAAAAAGTCATGAATTTTTGATAACTATAGCATTTTATAGTTTAAAAATTTATCTACATGAGGTATCTTATGTCTTAAAAACCGTAACTTAGATAACATCACGATTTCACAATACAGAGATGGAGGCTGAGGGATAGAAAGCTCAAAGGTGCATCTGAGCAACAGAGAGAGGTAAGATGGGCCAGTGTTAGGAGGCCTCCAATGGGTTTTGCTGTTTACTGCTGTTCATTGTCCGAGGTAAAACTGTAGTATTACTTTGCAAAACTAAGCTTGATATCTAAAGAATATTCATTATTTAAAAAATATTCATTATTTAAAAAGTATCCATTATATATAAATAAGTACAAAGACTGTTAAGTACTGCCATAATAAAAATTTGCCATATCCTTTATATGTAGCAAAGCAAGTCTAGAAGCCATTTGGTATCTGCTATTGTTCACAAGATAAACACAAGTAGGATTTTTTTTTGATGTTTAAGAATCAGTATTTAGTTTCTCTTTAATCATATAAATCAAATTCGTCTTCTATATCTCCTATGGATTTTATATATTTTTTAAAAATTACATTTTTTCTTTGGCTAAGCAACTAAATAGAAGAGGGGGCATTGATAAGACAAAGAATATACAAAGAGATACAAAAGGTTCATGTTGAATCTTATATCCTTATGTAAATTCTATACTTTTATTTTGTTTTTTAGAGGATCATAGAGAGATGTTCTAGCATTATTTCCACTTAGGGGAGAAAGGGCTATTTTTAGCTCACAGTTCCAAGCCCTGATCCATCATTGTAGGGAAGGATCCAGTCATATCACATCCACACTCACCACAGTCACGAACAGAGAGAAATGAATGTATGCAGTTTTCCTTAGGTTTATTTCCTCACCACTCCTTACCCATATAATCAAGGACCCAAATCAGAAAAAGGTGCCACACAATGAGCATGCAGCTTCCCTTAGTCAGTATATCAAGGCATCCCCACGACACACACAAGCCAAACTGACCTAAACATTCTCTCATGAGAATCTCTTGTCAGATAGTTCTAGACTGTGTTAAGTTGAAAACTAAAATCATCACAAAATGAGACATGGGTATTCATTTTAAATAACAGGCATGGAGATAGGTGGTAACTTAAATCCCAGGTGTGGTAAAACCTTGAGTACATGCACAGTGGGAAAAGGAGGCTAAGCTTCTAGCACAACTCTGTCATGCTAGGAAGTTGTGGACAGATTAAGTGACCCACATGAGCATAATTCACTTTCTTGCTGAAATTCTCTGTGTTTTTCCTTTTGAATAAACAGGGCTTAAAGGGAACACATTTTATACCCCACATTCATATAACAACATAACACATCAGAGAGTTTCAGTTCTTTGTTAATCTTGAAGTAGGTATTGAAAAATTCCCTATTTGTGTTTGCTTTGAGATTTCTTGAATGTTCGTTTCTCCCTATTGATAAAAATAATATTTATGGGCTTCTTAAAAGTGAGTCTTTTAAAACCCATTAGAAAAATACTACTTAAATTAATAATTAAATACATTATATTCTATAAAGCAGAATGAACAAAATCCAATGCTGCATTTATTCTATTCTTCTATTCCACTTCCCATTGATTTTAATTATAGAAACATGGCAGCTCAGTAGTAGCACTGTCAAAGACACCAAGATGGATTTTGATCATTTTTGGCCATCATTCTTTTAGTATTCATAAAATATTTTATAAGGAATTTGCCTCGACCTTCAGAATCATCTCACAAGTTAAAAGTTCACAACACTACAGAAAGTTATATTTAAAACTTTTCAACTGACCACTTGTCACACACACTTGTAAATAGAGGCACACATATATTGAAATTTAAATATTTTATTTCTACTGACCATAAATATCCAAATCAAGTTAGTTTTATAGTTATGAATGCACAGCCAGCAAATGTAACATATACATTACAAATATTAATAAACAATAAATATAAGTTGTTTCATATTTTCTGTGCAAAATTTTTTTCATGAATGTATGATAACTTCCTCACCAGTTCACAAACCCAGGGTTCAGACTGGCTTGATTTCCAGTTGGGTTTTCTTTAGAAATGTGTCTATCAACCATGCTAGACAAGGAAGGAATTACATGACCAGCAATAACCTACAGTTACTTGTAAGTCAACTAAGTACTGCAAACAAAATTAGATAGTAACTTGCAAACACATTACTGAAAAAAATCAATGAGGCCATAACCCAACTGAGTCAAAGCTCATAAGTTTTTTTCCATTTGTATACTTTTTTTTTTCACCCAAGAAAATCTTACATGAGTCCAGGTATTCAAGTATATAAACTAGGTATTCAAATGAGAGTTATTGCTAGCAAATCATAAAATATTTTCTTTCAAAATAATTCTTTCATGCACATATAATTTTACCATTTACTGAAATGAAAGCAAATTTACATACTAATGAGATGGATACGCTCATTTACTTTTATATGCAGAATTAAATCTTGGCTGAATATTTGATATATGACACAGAAAGTGTGTTGGTTAATTTTACGTCAAATTGACACAAGCTAGTCATCTAGGAAGAGAGAGTGTCAATTGAGACAATGTCTTTCTAAGCTTTAGTGCTAAGTCTTAGCACATTTCCTCAATTAATCATTGATATGGAGGCTCCACACATGTGCTCTGGTCCTGGGTGGCATAAGACAGCAAGCTGAGAAAGCCATAGGGCATAAAACAGTAACCAGTATTTCTCCATGATCTCTGCTTTAGTTTTTGACTCCTGAATTCTGCCTTGAATTCCTGCCCTGACTTCCTTCAATGGCAGAGTTAGCCCTGAGGGTTTGAAGCTAGAATATACCCTTTCCTCCCACACTGTTTTTGGCTGCAGTGATTATCATAGTAAATGAAGCATAACTAAAACATGAGCGTCTCCAGTGCCTCGCCACACTGCATCTTCATCTCATGACTATCAGTGCACAAAGCGCCACTTCTCATAGATACGCAGTTCTGACGGCCGACATGTGTTTGTGACTGTGCCAGAAGTTGTTGGGAATTCTGTCACAAATTCAAACCGAAATTTTTTCAACCATTTTTTTTTAATGAAACTCAATCTGACATTCAAACAGCAAGTTTTAAAATTAAACGTTTTTACATAAAACAATCCAATGACACACTAAGTTTATAATTACATACTCATGAATTAATGACAGTAAGAAAATGTTCAAGGTCTTTTTTGTCTGCATTTAAAAAAATTGTGTCTCTAAGGGAAGAAAATTTTGCATGTACAGTAAAAGCACTGTGATTTGTAATGTACAATAACCTCAAATCTGAGCCTAGGTTTGTTTTTTTTTTTTTTTTTTAAGATGGGGCCAACTGGTATTGTGATGGTGTGCTTGGTGCCAAGTGCAGGTCTTCACAACCAGGCCTGCAGGACACAGTGCATCATTCAGGAGCACTGCCAGAAACCTGATTAATTGTGCATTTGATGTTGAGATTTCCTCCCCATCCCTTCCCCTCGTTTTGTGCAGTTGTGCATCTGGAAACCTTTTACTGCTGTCAAAATTTTCAAGTCACTCACAGCTCTTTTCAAGACTCACAGTCTCCAGGAGCTGGAGCTTAGATAAGTAGTGAAAAACAAAGAAAGAGGAAACACCAGTTCTGAGAAAGTGATTGTTGCTTTTTATTTAAGGTTACTTTCTCAGGACCAGAATTTAGAAACTGTTTAACAAGAAGAGAATAAAAGATTGGGGAATGCTAAGATCTAAGTTACTCCAAGGCCCTGGAAGAAAATTTGGAAAGATTGTAAGTGACAGAGGTAGTAAATGACTTTGAGGAAATAATGGTTTTTTTTTTTTTTTTTTCAGACACAACAGGGCAGATGTCCTTGTGACTTCATACTGACTGACATCATGTGCAAGACTCCTGCAAGCTCAAGGCAGACAAAATCTGGAGTTTGTCCTTAAAAGCCTATTGCTCAAATACTCAGGGCTACACTTGAGTCCCCACATACAATAGCATAGTTCCAGCTGGCTGGAATGAAAACTTTCAATTGGCTATAAAGTGGCCATTGCTGGCGAGCTTTCTATATCAATGCAGGCATAACAACCCACTACTGATAGGTTGGCCGTACACAAGGGCAGGTCCTATTCCCAAGACTAACTGGGCAACACAAACTGTACTGGATAGAGAAAGAAGAAGTAATCTCAACATTAAGTGGTCGGAAGGAGTAGGAAGGCAGAAAAATCAGTAATGGGAGTATTGAGGGGTAAGTGAATATGTTCAAAAAACTTTGTATAAAGTTCTCAAAAATTACTAAAATACTGGGGAAAATCTCAAACAAATAATAAATAAATGAACAAATGAATAAATAAAGAAGCAAAGAAACAAACAGCTCTCAGTTGAACGTAGTAGATGGAGGCTTCCCAATCTGCACAACGTAGCCACACAACACAAAGCATAAAGAATTATCACACAGAGGTCAATTCTAAAAGTAGGAGGTAGAGGAGAGAAGGTTTGAAACATTCTCAAATAGGTTAACATACACAGAAGTGGAACATTTGAAATTTGATTCTCAAAATGTTCACATACCAATTCCCACTTAGAAACTCAGTGATTCCCAGACTCCAATTTGAGTCTACCCGAGAGGATTGTTGGCACAACTGCCCAATGTAGAAGGAAGAGAAATTAGTGCAGTAGCAAAAAAAAATGTGGTGACACTCTGTATGAGAGTCACTAACTACTTTCTGATTGGATTTGAGCCTTACTGTACAGGAGGGAATCTATGTCCTATACTGTAAAACTGCACAAAACTCCATGGCCTGGTGATCACAGGCTCCAGGTGGGAACTCAATACCATTCTTTTGCTAAATGACATAGTGTGAACCTCCCTTCTGAATATTTATTCACAGCTATAGACAGATGCTGTTCTCAGTCTTACTCAGAGAAGCTTCTCTTTACCTGGCTGCACAGGGTGATGAGATTAAGTGGCTCAGGGATTGAGTGCTCAGCAGACTCAGAGAACACAGCAAGAGAGGATAGAAAGATTGTGTGGGAGGAAGAAAGGCCATGGAATGCCATCTCCTGGGGAAACACAGTCATTGCAATCACACACACTTAGTAGCTGCCCTCTAGCATGGCAGAATAGGGCACAGAAGCCACACCTCTGTCCGCTATGCGAATTACAATTGATTCAGGAAGAAGGAGAATAAACAATTGCCTTTAGATGGGTAGCAACTGTGACCCCTTCAGGTTCCAAAGGATAGTTCCTATCTGATGTTCATTCAGATGACCCTGGCTAAACGAAATGTGCCACAAAACTAAACCAGAGATTTATGAATCTGGCAAAGGGACTGGGAGACATTCATAGGTATGGGAGGGACGGACATAAGGGAGGCAAGGGAGAGAGACTAACCAGAGTACATTAAATACATGTGTGAAATCATCAAAGAACAAATTCAATCAATAAAAAGATAGAAAGGAAATTCAAGGTTTATACCTCATACTCCTATTATATCTTTGCATGTCCTAATTATCTGTATATATATTTTTTTATATAACAAACAAAAAATGTAGTCAAGAAGCATGACTTCAAAGAAATCCTGAGTCTAGCAACTGAGGAAGAACTTAAGAAAGAAGGAGCGGTGTGGCTAAAGCAAGTCAGGACAAGGTCAAAACACTGGGATGCTGGGCATGGAGCCAGGGTGGAAGTGTCATTCATAAGGTGTGGGTGGGACCAACCTGGATACCATATTAGAACTGTCTCACAAACCCAATGGCAGTGATGCATCTCAGTGGCAGAGAATGTGAATTGTATGTAGATGTCCTGCTTTTATCCCCATTACCAAAACCAGAAAAGATAATTTTTTCACAAAAAAGGGATAATAATAAATTTTCCCTTAAAGGAGACGTTAGATATAATTATGTCTTTTGTCACACTTTTACATGTCCTAATCTTCTAAAATTAATGTATATTATTCTATTAGTACTTTTTAAAACAGCATAATACGGGTGCATACACTTGCATATTTGTGATTAATTACAATTATCATTTATTCCCTTATCACTGAGCTTGAATCAGTAAGAGTCAATTTATATGTTCCTTGAAAATACTTAGAAGGGTGTCATTAAAAATATTTACTCAATTTTTCAAAATCACCATCTGCAAAGAAAACCACCCAGTTGGTCATCAATCTAACACCCAAACAATAAGAAGGCAATTCAAGGCCCTAATCTCAACATGACAGCATAGAAATGAACTGTCTGACTGTAGTTTTCCATCACGCAAAATACAAAGTGAAGGGAATCTTCCCAGAATGAGAATGCTAATACTTAGTTTTAACTCAGCTTGGCAAAAGGGAATTTCATAGTATCCTGAAGTGTCTAACAAAATCAAGATCCATTCCCACTGGGAAGCTCTGAATATTTGCAATTATATCCAAACACTCATATCTGTCTTAAGGGAGTTTACCATGTGATCCCTTTAAAGGGTGAAGGTTTGCTAGCCATTTTTCAGCTGTGCAGATGTCTGAGGCTTCTGAATGAATGGCTGGAGCAAGGAGGGTCAATTAAGACATGGAAAGCAATCTAAACTGAACATGAGTGGTGGTTCAGCTTTCATGGTCACTACTGATCTGACTTCTCATCCTCTCTGCTTCACCAAGCTCTTTCTCTTCTTAAGAACTGTATCTTTGGGTCTCATCTCTCCTAAGGCTGTATGGAGGGAAAGAACTGCATATGAAACTTTTAGAGCTGAGTGGCTTATTCCTCTCTCTGAAGTGATTCACTTCAGTATGCATGGCTTACTGAGTCAATGCTGTTAGCAGTCTTCTGTGTCACTGTGAGGCACAAGTAACCTGATATGTCTATGAATAAAAAGACCGACAGGTTAGAAAAAGTGATGTGTGCCAAACATGCAGAGTAGGACAATTCAGAGAGAGTCTGCTTGCTTAGATGGTGACCTAAAGTGAAGCAACAAGCTGATACAAACAAAATACACTGTGGCGTCTCTTACACAGAACCTTGGGGGAGATTCTTAGGGGTGAGGAACCCTGAAGTTTAAGTTTCCTTAGCTGTACATTTCTGTACTTCCCTCAGGAGCTCACAGCTCGTGCCTGCCTTCCTGAGTTCTAGGTCTGTCTTAGGTTAGCACGCACCACCCAGGGCACCTGCTTCTATACTTTATGAACAACTGGCCTTGATGAAATGTAATGGAAAATGTGGGAGCTATTTTATAGGCCACACTGAGGCCAATTAGATAGCTAAGAAAAAGAAAGACCCACCTAATAAGTAGGAAGCAGCACCCAGTGTCTTCAGTGTGTTAAAGAAGTACCAACCTATTTCTGGTTAATGTGGTTTTAAAAATCACAAATAGATATGAACCTTATTACATGCTTTTTTCTATATGATATATGATCATCTTCTTTTATTTGGTGTGAATCATAATAAACAATCTTCTAATTTAATATACTTTAAGCACTTTGGATAGATTTAGGAATATCTTTGCCAAACACTGTTGGCATCGCCCAGCCTGTCTTTCACTTATGACTTTTGCGTGTTTGTCAATGGTTGAGATGATCTTGCAGCTTTCCCACCATGCTCACCTCACACTTTATCACAAACTGAGTAGGTCAAGTTGCCTGTGGGGTAGGACTTGAGTCATCTGTGCCTTGATTGTTTGGTCAAATGTTCTGATAACACAAGCATTTTCCTGAGAGACTTTCTTTTATAAAATTTTATTTTTAATATTTTTCAAATGATTGATTATTATTCCTTTTTGAAAATTTTAATTTTATGTTTATTACTATTTTTATTTACCTGTGTAAAAGTATGTAGCACGCACAATTGTGTGTGTGTGTGTGTGTGTGTGTGTGTGTGTGAGTATACCAGTGAACACCAGAAAAGAGTGTCAGAAACCTTGAACCTGGAGTTACAGTCAATTGCAATCCACCCATTGTGGCTCCTGGGAACCAAACCCTAGTTCTCTGGAAGAGCAGGAAGCACTCTTAACCACTGAGCCATTGCTCCAGCCTGAAACACTTCATAGCAATGCTAGGACCTCTCACCCACCCACCCACCCCCCTTTTTTTCCCTTCTAAAATGTTACAGACAATTTGCTTATAAGTGTCAAAAAAAAAAAAAAAAAAACACTTCAAACCTCAAAACTCACCCATTTGGGCCATGGTGTCATCTGTACTTTCTTTCCAATGTTCTGGCTTTGCTTCACTGTTGAGGAGGACCAGGCTTCAGAGTGGGCACTGTTGTAACCATCACTTCTTGGTCCATCTGAGCACCATGCTGATGCTGGATGCCCCCTTGAAAACTTTGTGGACTCAGATCTCCTCCTGTCTTGTGTAGCTCTGCTCTGAGGCTGAACCTTGCCTGGTTCTCTGAGGCTCTCTTGGTGTTCTCCCATGCAGTTTCTATCAATAGTTTCTTATCCTAGGCATGCTCTCCAGTTAATGTTTCCATTCTAACCCCTGATTAACTCTTATTCTTTTCCACTCTTTCTCTTAAAACCCAAGTTCATGCATTAGTTACTTCTTGGGAATGTTTGTTAAAATGTTCACTAGCACATACTACTAAAATTCCCATTCAAGTTCTCTTTCAATAAGACAGGACTTCTCCAGCAAGTAGTGCTGTTTGTTTTATTTTGGCCTTAGTGCTTTTTCAAATAAGTCTGTATTTAAACCTAAAGCAAAAGCAAACATGTTTAACAACAGTGAATATTTTATTGCTAAAAATATGGCTTCTAAGAGTCAAGCTTGAGTTTGCTGTGGAGACGAGTTGCAGGAAGCCTGCTGAGAAAGCAACTCATGATGAAATCAGCAGAGAGGAGGTAACTTAGCACACTGGGGATGCGGTTAGTAAACCCAAGTCCACCAGTCTCCATCCCCACTGTCTCTGGCTGACTCTACTTTTATCTCAGGACAGGTGACATTGTACTTCCTGGCAAGAATTCAGAGAGATGATTGAACTAAAGACTCTTTAAAGACAGCCTACTGGGGGCTGAAGAGATGGCTCAGCAGTTAAGAAAATTGTCTGGTCTTCCAGAGGTGCCGAGTTCAAGTCCCAGCAAGCACACAGTGGCTCACAACAATATATACTGGGATCAGATGCCCTCTTCTGGCATGGAAGTGTACATGCTGATAAAACATTAAATAAATAAATAAATAAATAAATCTATAAAACAAATCCAAACAACAACAAAAAACTTACCCCCTTCCCTTTTTATTAAAGTTTTTAATAGAATCTGTTTGGCCAGCACAGTAACAGCACTGTAACCCAGGTGTGGAACAGGGATTCTCAGAGTGTGCTTCTAAGACTGCAGCAACTGCAGCCTCACCTAAGTAGGGGTTCTTCCCTCCCTTTCCTCAAAGTGAGTCCAATGCAAGCTTTGAACACAATAGACAAAGCTGGTCGGCCTACTGTGAGACAATTGAGGCAATTCTGGGGCTGAATTGATGTGGAGAGCCTATGGAGGGACACGAACACTGGCTTTCCCAGCATTCTGTATCTTTAGTTAAATTCCTTTAACAAACCTTTGCTGCTGGCATAGGAAATCCACTTCACCCCAATCGGATCAGTTTGAACATTCCTTTCCAGCTGCTTTACTATTGTGGGAGGTCCTGGAAGTTTCAGGAGGTGAGCCCCTGCCCAGCCTGGGGCTTTTCATCTTAGTGATGAGAAAAGCAGCCAGAGCACAGCATCAGCCCTTTTCCCAGGGGCAGGAAGGGATAGAATTATGGCTAAAGTTATCTCTTAAAGCAAGGACCCACAGTCAAGGATAGTAAGCTTGAGGAAAGCACTGTCATGAAATGACAACTGACAAAAGGGAAGCCTGCTGTTTTAACCTACGAAAACGCATGATTTATGTGCTTAAAAGAACATTAACATGTTCCCGACTCCAGACTGAAAAGGCTTCAGCTCTTTCTCTAGTCAGGAGAAAGGAAACAATTTTCCAGCAACAGTAAGTACTACTAAATGCACCAATTGAAAATGAGAATAGAAGGTGGCTTACCAGCCAGATTCCAAATCAATCATATTGGGAATGCCCCTTTCTCTCTACAGATCTTAAAAGTTATTTATATCTGTCATCTAACTTCCAGAAATATTTAGAATGAAATGTCTATATATGGGCTATGCTTACTCTACAATAATGCTTTTAAGGTCCTAGAGCACAAATATGCTCACAAATACAAGCCCATTGTCGTCAGCGGGAACACTGTTTGATTGAACAACTGGCAGCATGCTTTCCCTCTGAAAATCTTTTCTTACTGCAAGCCATCACCTCAACGTAAAACACACTTTTACTGAACAATGAAAATTGATATTAAACCATACTTCCATATTTACTGATAATTTATGTGTCTCTTGTGACTCAAGGGAAAACAACCAACTAGGAAAAACACCAGTAAGGTGGCATGCATTCTCATGCTGTGGCAGAGTTTCATGCCATTGACAGGCGCTATCCTTATGCAGTAAGTCAGGAAATCCTCTCTCCACTTCTATATGTAGAAGACAAAGAGAAAGTCCATCAATATCTTACATATCCAGTTGGAATTATGAGTAAACCCACCTGGGGCCTGGAACATTCTAGTTTTGAGGCTTGGCATCTCTTTGTTAAATATAGATCTATACTGATTATCCATTTCGTGGTGATATTTTTATTTAGAACAAATACAGACAGCATATATCAAGGTGTTCTTTTCATGAATACATTTGTATTTCTTAGTGATTAAGACAAAATTCTCTGAATATTTCACTTATATCCCATGCTCCTGTTGTCTTGCCACAACAATCTTTAATATCTTTCGTCAATAGCATTTTTTGGTGTGTTATCTGTCAGCCTTGTTAATTCAGCTCCCCCTAAAAGGAGGTTGGCCATTTGCTAATGTCAAATATAACAATATCGAGAGTTACTACTCATTGTATTTTAGTATTTTTAGTCAAGTTTATTAGGACTGTTCAGGGGGAAATTCATGAGTTACTTTTTGAAGTAATAAATTATGCAGATGTCCTATAGTCCAGTTTGATTTTATCTCTCTGTATTTGTATGTGTTACCTTAGAACTCTTTGGGAAACAATAAAATATCCGTCCCTTGTTTGGCCATTAAGAAGAGGCATTGAACTTAATATGAAATGTCTCAAGTGTGTGTCTTTACACAATACTGATGCTTAGCTACATCGAAGTTTTATAAATATTATCTTCTAGAAATATTCAGAACATCAAATTTTG
This sequence comes from Arvicanthis niloticus, assembly GCF_011762505.2. Taxonomy (NCBI): domain Eukaryota; kingdom Metazoa; phylum Chordata; class Mammalia; order Rodentia; family Muridae; genus Arvicanthis; species Arvicanthis niloticus. Next base: position 60,469,886 of record NC_047674.1, on the reverse strand, counting down.
AAAGATGTGTCACGGTTTAAAATCACATTGTAGTGATTAGTGAATTATGTCGATGCATGTGCAGAGACCAGATTAACATGTTCTCTGCCTTGTTCTTTCTGAGACAGGATTTCACGGACTACAGAGCTAGGCCAACACCCAGAAAGTCCCAGAAATCCTCTTGTCTCATCCCTCCCAGTCATGAGGTCATATGAGTTCATGGCCACATTGTTCTTTATGGGTTACTAGAAGGTCAGCTCTGGTTCACCTGCTTGCATAGCCAGCTCTCTTACACACTGAACCATTGTTTGGCTTTTATATACATTTCTAAAATGGAGTTTTATTCCTAAGTTATCGAATAGGGGAAGAGTTCTTTGCCTTTGTTGCCTGAATTCCTTAGTATGATCCTTATTTAGAAAATAACATGGAACTCATTAGAAGACTCATGATTTTGTAAAGAATGGAGGGAGGAAGAAAGCAAGGCTTTATCCACCAAGTAAGAGGCATATAATCATAAACTTGTTTAAAGGCCGAGAGAACCAGATATAAAGAGGCTGTTCTCTGACTTAAGGATTTGTTCGACTTCCTCAAAGATAGTTTGGTTGTCACATTTCAGAATCAGTTGTCATCACCAAACATTGCACAGAACACCAACTTGGAGTTTCCCATCAGCACAAGGTTTCCCAGAAAGTTTTGTTGTTGTTGTTGTTGTTGTTTCATCTTCAAGGAAATAAACATGAAGGGTTGTCCTATAAGCCTATGTCACGTCATAATTATTGCCTTGCTAATTAATGGTTGCGGGAAGATAAACTGGAGCATCAGCAGCCTTACAGCCTGGTTAAAGCTGTGGGAGAGCAAAGGGAAATGAAAGAGATAAATGCTATTCTGGTCCCCAGCCTGTGAGTTGGTACTGTCATCTCTACAGTTGTCACCAGCCAATGAGTTTAATTGCCACACGAGTGCTCTTGTATATACGTGGAAACTCAGCCAAAGTGAGGCTACCAAAGCTTTTAGTGACTAATCTGTATAAAGCAGTGTGTGTGTGTGTGTGTGTGTGTGTGTGTGTGTGTGTGTGTAAGGCAATACAGTTGGGGTTCCCCCAGGGGATGCCAGGACTGAATCTATCTTCCTGGAGTCTGCAAAATGGAGACTTACCAATTTTCCTTTTAACTCTTTCAACTCTTGTTCTAGTGAGGAAGAGTCACAGAACTTTTGATTTTATTTTCTTTCCTTCTCTTCCTCCGAGACTGATATTCACTATATATCACAAAATACTCTATACAGCCTATACAGTCTTGGCTGGCATGGTCTTCTTGCCTCAGCCTTGTGAGTTCTGGAATGAAAGACATGTGTCACCAGGCTTGGTACACTGAAGATTATTATGGCACATTTGGGCCTTATCTTGAATGAGTCAAGGACAAACTCAGAAGACGCATTTCTTGAATGAGGTAAGGACACTCAGCATTAAATGAACATGTGTATGTTAAGACAAATTTGCATTTGCATCTCAAATGCTCTGTTTTACAACAATATTCCCTTCTACTCTGAAGCAAAACAAATATGTAGTATCTAGTATATATTTTCTTGTAGTCATTAAATATATGTGGTTATACAAAATTAACTGTTTTTGGTGTGTAATTACAAATAAACTATTTTTATTTTCTTGAATTTCCCTGTAATGAGTTATTCACAAGGATTCTAGTTACTCAAGGAACAGAAAGTGACTTCTAACTGAGTGGGATGAGTGGGGGAGGGGTAGATTATCTCTCAGGAACAGCTCCTATTGGCTATAACCTCTGGTGAGTCCTTCTTCCTGGGGTCAACATAGGTTCCACCATCTGACCAGAAATCAGATAAGTAGATTCATTATCAGGTCTAGGCTTACATCTTAAGTGTCCTATTTTTAAAATTTTGAATATTATTTCTATTCATTTTCTTTTTTCTCATTAATTTATTAGTTTATTCACTTTACATCCTGACTGCTGCCCTCCGTTTTCCCCCAGGACCACCCCCCTCCCCCCCCCCCCCCACAGTCTGTTTCCCCCATCCCTCTCTCCCCTTCTCTGAAAGGATGGAATCTCCCTTCTGGAGATTATCCCACCCTGGCACACCAAGTCTCTGCGGGGATAGATACACCCTCTCCCACTGAGGCCAGACATATCCTACTTTGACATGATGACTAATGTTGTTTCATTCTTAAAGAATGTGCTTAGACTAGGAACTCATGTAGTATGACTGTCATCTAGTGGCCACTAGCCTTTATTACATCTTTACAGCAGAAAGCTTCCAACAGTGCAGCACACACACACACACACACACACACACACACACACACACTACTATGACAGATAACTGTTAGAGGTTTCTGGTGAGAGATACTAGCTCAGTGAAAGAGTTTCTATTTGTATCCTTATATTCACTATGATTAAAATTGTCCCCCATTCATGCCTTTCTCACTTGGGGTTCTTAGCAATATGCAAAAAAACCACATAGGCATACCTTTGTTCTTTTATTTGCAGAAGAAATCAAAATCATTGAAATTAGATTGCACATTCAAAGATTCAAATCAACCAAGATTTTCTTGCTTTAATGGTAATTTATAGACAAATGTATACATTTTGTATAAATAATATTTATGTATTTGACTCCATTATTGCTCGACAAAGTATCGATTGGTGATAGTTAAAGGGCTGCATATAAGATGCTAGGTAAACAACCTGAGCCACTGACAGCTAGTCCACCTTGGTTTAGTCCTGGCTCCTCTAAATAGGTGTTGTGCAGATTTTGAGTATTGAGGAGGGGGAGGTTGCATAGTCTAGTTTCTTTATCTGCCCATGAGAGTGTCTCTTTCAAGAGCTATGCTTTACAAAGAGGTATATTTCATTCTGTAAATGAACTTTTATATAAACCTTTATTGTGTAGCCAGAGAAAGCCGTAAGCTTTATTCAGGCCACACATTTTGTAGTTAAAAAGGAGGAATCAAAACCCCACCCCTGTTGATTTATTTCGCCTATGTGTCAGCCAAAACAAGCATATTTTTCTTTTCTATGCTGAAAAAAAATTTCATTTCAATGATCAACACAGAGAATTGGCCAAAAAAAGAAAACAAGTGGGGAGAGTGAAAAAAATGAATGTTATCAGGAGTTTTCAAAAAGCAGGAGCACTGCCAAATGGTTTGTGAGGAAAAGCATCTGCTGGTGGGGCTCCACTCCCCCCACCCTCCCAAGTTATATTTAATGAGCCAAAATGAAGGGAAATACTATAATTGCCTGAATGAAAAGAAAAACAAAAAAAAATGAGTCAGTGCTCTCTAAGAGACTCCCAAAACATACAACCTATCACTGTTGCCCTTGGTTACTCCCTGATCCCCAGAAATGTAAGGTAAAACTCTACTGCTGAAGAGAGCATACACTTCAGAAACAGGGCCTAGGGCCCTCTGAGCTGGAGCTGACCTGAAAACCCCTCTCCAAGGACTAGTTTTTAAGACACCAGAAGGAATCATGCCAGTTCCCAAAGGAGGAAGGCAACCAGCTATCCTACGACTAGACATGACATCTATGATCTACATCAATGGCCAGTATGACACAATAACCCTAAGGAGCAGGCAGTAGTGTTACCCATATCCTGGCACTAACCAACAGCTCTCTCATTGGATTTAAGGCCCACAAGACAAGAGGGAAGCCATACTTGATACTGGAAACCTAGCTAACTACCAAGTGCTAGCAAATTCATGGTTATTGGAGGGGAATCTGCGACCAGATTTACTAAACTCATATAATCCCAGCCCACAATCTAAAAACATTTGTCCTTATAGCCACAGATAAGTGTAGTCTTCAATGCTCATCAAAGAACTTTCTTTTTGCTACAGAGACCACCAAAGAAAACCACAGCAGGTCAAAATGCAGAGTTGTAGAACCCAGTCTTAATGCATACATCTACAAAACACACCCTCACCTAGGGCTCCAGGATATTGCAAAATAGAGGCCAGAAAGATTATAAGAACCAGAGGATCAGGGAGTTTCTTGTAAGTTTGTGTTTCCTAGTCATATCAGAAGCTACATCCATTAAGTCTCATCCACATGAAAGCCCAGATATGAACTGAACAAGAATGACACTACAGAACATGCTAAATTGTATGGGAGAAAGTCAACGATGCCTCAATCCTACACAAGAAACTACAGGTAACCAGGGAAGGCTCAAAGTGGGAGCAATGGTTCTCCCCACAGAAGAGCACACCAATTATTTGTCTAGTGCTAAATGTTTATTCCTAAAACATCCACACAAGACACATTCTATAGACTGAGCAGGTTGTATTTAGTAATATAGATGTATGTACATATATCCACATGTAATAACACTTAATGAAAAAGGGGCATTGATTTCAAAGAGATAGGAAGGGTAGACGGGAGAGTGTGGAGGAAGGAATGGGAAGGAAGAAATGTTATAATTATAATCTGAAAAGAAGAAAATAAGTGGAAGCCCATTTTATTGTATACTGAAATTACAGATAGGATATGCAGATAGGTCAGATAGGATATACAGCAGTAAAAATGTTAACTAGCAGTCTGGTTATCTCCAGAAGCCAGCTTTGGCAGATGAAATTGAGGGTCACTAAAATGACATGCTCAGTGGTAGTTGGCCTTTATGGCAATTACTGACAAAACCAATTGATTAAAATATGTAATTAGGAGAAAGCCACCTGATTTTGTAAATACATTAGTGCCAGTTAGTTTTGTGTCAACTTGAAACAAAGTGGAGTCGTCTGAGAGGAAAGAATCTGAATGGAGAAATTGCCTATATCCGATTTAGCTGTAGAAAACCTGTAGGGCATTTTCTTAACTAGTGGCTGATGTGAAAAGGCCCAATCTATTACGGGTAGTAGCACTCCTGGGCTGGTGATCCTGAGTTCTATAAGAAAGCAGGCTGAGGGATGTTTTGTTTTTTAAGATCATAAGGGTTTTTTTTTCTTTACAGAATTTCATATTTTGCTAATATGAATATGAAGGCATAAAACAGCAACAAAGGACAGTAACGCACACAGCAGTGGGTACACCAGGGTAATGTTGAAATTCCAAATGGCTAGATAATTGGGGGGGGGGGTAGAATAAATACAACAGTGGTCAATAGTCACAAAATTTTAAGGTTAGAGCAAGATCAGTCAATGACTAAACAGAGTTAACATCTTTTATAGGAGTATTACTGATTATTAGCATTTTGTTTTGCAAAATGGGCACATACTGGTAAGAATGGAAGAAAGGACAGTAACATGCATAATATTAACTACACACTTTAAAAATTATGAACACCCCCTCCCCTTCTGTAGCAGGAAACAAGTTGCTTGTTCTTGAGAAGTTTCCCATCAGGAATTTAGTAGAAGCAGGTATACTTCTATCCTTTTGATGTTTTGTTACCGTTTCCAAACAATGTACTTTGGATCGGAATCACTTCTTACGTTTCCTATACTTCCGATGCTCTTCATCACATTAGTGATCAGAAATGAGGTGTAGCTCCCCAGCCCCTGCCCGCAAGAGCTAAGTAGGATCTGACTGTAAGTTGAAGGGAGTTCTATTCTAACTCATGGATTGTGAAGAATGAACTGCTGTCAGGTCTGATTCACTGTTGATGGATTGTGGTGTGGCGTATCCAGAGGCTATTGAATGCAACTTACAATGCTTAATAAAAATCTTTATTCTTCTAATACAGAAAGAAAGAAAGAAAGAAAGAAAGAAAGAAAGAAAGAAAGAAAGAAAGAAAGAAAGAAAGAAAGGAAAGAAGGAAGGCAGGCAGGCAGGCAGGCAGACAGACAGACAGACAGACAGACAGACAGACAGAAAGAAAGAAAGAAAGAAAGAAAGAAAGAAAGAAAGAAAGAAAGAAAGAAAGCAGGCTGAGAAAGCCATGAAGAGTAAACTAGTAATCAGTGTTCCTCAATGGACTCTACTTCAGCTCCTACCTCTAGGTTCCTGTCTGGTTTGGAATTTCTGCTTTTGCTTCCCTCAATGGACAGTGATATATTTAAGCCAAGTAAACTCTTTCTTCCTTGAGTTGCTCTGGTCCTGGTGTTTCATCACAGCAAATGAAACTACCTAAGACAACTGTCTGATCACATAATATCTTGACATCTCTTCTCTTATCAGCTTTAGATATACTAATGATAAGAAAGAGCCAGCCAGGGCAAGTCATTCATATAGCCTGGAAAACTGAACCAGAGCTAATTGTAAGTGCCTCCAGGAGATCATTGAGAAGCAACCTCTAATGTCTGGGGTATGCTAGGAGGATGCTTTATGTGAGTATACGAACCTTGAAAAGCAGAGATGACAATCAGTGGAATACTTCTATATTCTAGCTCTTTCTCATAAAACTCAGTCCCTTAAAAAGCAACTAGATACCCAACTGAATAAACCACGGGCTGTAAAAAGTCTTCTTAGCATCCTTCCATAACCCTTCAGTCCATGTCCCATCTTACAGCAGCTGTGATGGACAGCTTCTACATGAGCTCACTGTCTCAACCCCACTCCTATTGCTCTTAATACTCTGTAAACCCGAGGAGCTTGCTCCTGCTGCATGAGAGAGTTCATTTCTCAGGTGACACTGCTACCATGAGAGATTAGCAATACTAGAGAAGTGTCTCAGGTACTCATTTTTCATAGGTAACTTTGCAGTAAATTCTGAAGGGTTTCTCAAAAAACCCTTAGTGGAATTGAGCCCTGCTTCTTGTCAACACTGAGCAGGCCTCTGACGGACACTCTTCCAAGTTGCTTGTCTACCCCACTATCCTTTTTTCATTTCTTCTTCCTGAAATTATCTCTTCTAAATGCCTACCTATAGCTAAGTCCTTATTTCATGGTGTGCTTGTGAAGGAACCCAACCAAGACTCCAGTATTTAAGTTTAGGAAGTATCTAATTCTTCCCTTCAGCTTACTCATTGGCCAGGAGGATATCAAGGATGACTTTAAACTTACCCCTTGTTTACCTGTAATGAGACTTAAGCCAACTGGTAAAAAGATAACATCTTTTGCTTGTCAAGAGACAAAAGATGTTATACAGAAGCACATATAGCCTGCCACTAGGAACCTACAAACCTCCCTTTCAGCATGGGAAAAAGCATGGCTAGAGAGAATTAACTAGGAACCCAACTCTCAAACTGTCTTAATGCTTCCCAGGTGCTTCCAAAGGTTGGGGACAGCTCACTTACCTGTGGTAGCCTTCCATTTCCCCTTGCCTGCTTCCTCCGCATCTTCCTCTATGCTGTGTCACTTTATATATTGTGTGGGGAAAGGGAACATCATGTCCTTTCAGACAACTAGCTCACAAATGTTGCAGTCGAACCTGACACTTAGCAGAGCAACCAGGCACATCCTTGTTTTCTAAGACACTCAGAAACCTGCAGCAGTGGTAACGTTCTTAGAAGTAGTCACAAGCTGAATCCTTGTTCACTCAGACACCCATGGTACTATTAAGGACAGAGCACATTCGTAGAACCAGCTATATCTGAACCAGAAGACTGGCTTCAGCACCAAGTAGTTACTTTTCTGATCCACGCCAGTTCCCTAGGAATCAGGGTTATTTCTCCAGTGGTGTGAGGACCTGCCACTGGAATGTTCTGAGCTATTAGCTGGATGTCTCTGGAAATGACTCTTGTAAATTTTTTGTCCAAAAGAATACTCTTCTTACAACATCACTAACGTGTTACACAGTGACTGGCTCATAAGCATGTACATAGACCTGGTCACTACAGCCTAAGTCAATGACTCAATGGCCCAGCTTCAGGCTCTACATGGAGTGGGTGAGGTCTTGATGGAACCTTCTCAACCATCTCTCTTCTCTTTTGGCCCAGTCTCTTTTGTATGTATTCGTCCTACATACATGTACTGAGAAAACGAAACTCTCTTCCCTCAGCTCACATCTACTTCCTGGGAGACTTGGCCTGTGATGTTATGGTCCAGGCCAAATTGGAACGAGTAAGGTTCTTGTCAGACTAAATGCAGTCTCACTTTAAAAAACATTCCTTTAATTTTAATGAGCACTTCCACATGGAATTGAGACTGACAACAAAGCTGGGTTTTAGCTTTATTTTCAGCCAAAGATTAATTATAAATCCCAAGTGATATTCAAAAATGAATAAGAAACTTGGATTGATTATCAAGAAAGTTTCCAGCTGTTTAGGTAGTGTGTTAGGACCAGTTACGGAAACAAAGAAAAGGTCCAGGATTCCACTCTTATCTGTTCTATAATTATTGTGTTATTCTGAGAATGTTACTTAATGCTACCATAACTTGGCACCTCAGCTATAGGTAGGTAGGTGATGGGGAAAATAGTTTTGCCTTCTTCATAAGATTACTGAGATGATACAATTGAGTAATAATACAGATACTGAAGATATGAAGAATTATATCCTCAAACACTCCTCATAATGTCAGAATCATAACTCATAAATATCGTAAGTAAAATGTGCTGTTACTACCCCTGACTTACTGAACATTATTCTTTAAAAATATGGGTTCTCCTGTCTCAGATAGGGTTTTGATCACTGTAACAGAACACCACTACCTGAACAACCAGGGGAGGAAAGGGTTTATTTCATCTTACAACTTGGAGTTCATCATCTAGGTGAAGTCAGGGCAGGAACTCAAGGCAAGAAACTGAAGGCAGGAAATGAAGTAGAAGCTACAGAGGAGGGCTATTTACTGGTTTGTTTCTCATAACTGATTCTACCTGCTTTCTTAGAGCAACAGGATTAACTCCCCAGGTATGACACCACTGGTGCTAAGCTGGGCCCTCCCACATCAACCGCCAGTCTAGAAAAGGCACTAGAGACGTGCTTACAGGACAATCATATGAAGGCATTTTCTAAACTAAAACGATCTCTTCTCAAATAACCCTAGTTTGTGTCAAGCTAACATAAAACTGACCAGCACGTGGAGTCTGTTTTTACCTTATGATCACATAGTAATCTGGGAACTATGTTTCACTGCCCAGTATCTGAAAATGATTGGTTGCCCTGAATTTCACCAGCCTAGGAAAGATCAGGCTTCGGGCTTTGAAGAGTCACTTCATGAATGCATGTCATGTTTGCAGTTTAAAACTTGTAAGTTGAGCCATCATAAATCAGAGGCTACCTGTATAATTTCCTTTTACACAGAGTAGCTATTCGTACAAATTACCTTCTCCCACCACTGAAACTGGCCAGTGTTTCTATCCCTGCAACAGAATACCATAACCCAAGCAACCTGGGGCTAGGAGAAGAAACTAAAAGAAAAGAATGAAAATGTTGTTCCATTGATACGTTTAGAGAGGCCAGGACTTGTACCAGGGTAACCATTTTTCTCTGAGCCACAGGCCTTGCTCTGGCCTGTCAATCTCTATTTTTGGCTGATGGCTTCTCTAGCACCAACAATTATTAAATAGAATTCTGAATTTACTGCCATATCTTAAAAATTGATGGCTCTTTATTATATAAAAGAGTTTTATGAGCTGAGTCAGTCATAATTCTTCAGTAGGGTAAGTTGTTTCAATTAACAATTAAAATAATAAACAACTCTGTTATCAAAATCTCATGTTACATGCCTTAAATTTATGTATAGAAAGGACAACCTATATAGCAATTACATTGTCTTGTGGATCTTAAGGAGATGTAGTTATGCCCAGGAGTCAGGTATAAGCATCTCTGAGTAGTGTTTGGAGACTCATCATCTGCTATGTCCAGGTCAAATTTTTCTTTTTCAGGATTACTGTGATTTAAGAAAAGAGGCATTCAGTTTGCCTCTTGCCAGCTTTCATAGGAACTTCTGCTACTGCCGATAACCAAGGCGACTCTCTAAAAGATAATATTTCTCAATACAAGTAAAAGATGACAAAGGAATAGGAAGAGTGATGATACAAGATAATGGGATGGAGAAGTGGAAAAGTGATTTTCTTGAATTATTGCTGCTGGGGTGATACTGCTTGCTATTTTTATTAAAGCTAGCATTATCTCCACTCAATTGTATAAACTCCAGACTCCATAACAATTGTCTATTTCTCTAAATCTTTCCAATCTTAAAAAAAAAAAAAAAAAAAAGCTCAGTATAAAAAAAATTTATTTCTGTCTGCAGCGGGAAACCAGACTTCACGACTTGAAATTCCAGGCTAATCTTCACAGTTCTTTGTGCAAAAGGCTAAGATATTTAACCATAATTATTGGGGTGATTTTAATGGAGTATGGATAAAACAAAACCTTTTTCTATAATAAGAAGCCATGAATTTTTAAGATATGGCCACAAATGTAGGAAGCCGTTTAATAAGCGTTTATGCTAAAGAAAATGAAGCCGTCAGCCAACAAATAGAGATGACAGACTAGAGCAAGGCCCGAGGCTCAAGGATAAATGGTTACCATGATACAAGTCCTGGCCTCTCTAAACTTTCCAATAAAACAACATTTTTTATCCATTTCTTCCAGTTTCTTCTCCTGGTCTCTTCCAAATCTGAAACAGTAGAAGTTTTCTCTATAGTTGTTATCAAGGTATAACTTGGTTTTCAAGACAAATTGAAGTGTCATTCAAGACGAATGGAGATGGCTCAGAGGCTAGAATAGCATGTAACTCTTGCGGGAGACAGAAAGTTAGTTCTTAGCAGCCACATTCTGCCTGTTACTTTAGATCCAGGAGGTCTTGCTCTAGCTTCTAAGACCACCCATGTGCATGCATGTACGCAGGCAAGCATGCATGTCCACACACACGCACAGTAATACAGTTTAAAAACCCGTCCTTTTCATTACTAGGAACAGTACTAAGTTGATAAAGATGAAGAATTGTATCTACTCTTGCAACAGGTGGCACCTTTTATATTCGTTACCTCCTCCTGAGATGCTGCCCCTAATTGCCTACTCAAAAACAGTAATTGACTAACATGGGGTGGGATGGAGATTTTAGTCTTAACATTGGAGTCTCTCATTTATCAGTGACATGGCTTTCACTTAGATATGAGTCTAAGAAATGATCTAAGTAAATCTGCAACAAAGTATCAATATTTTCAATCATGAAATGCCTTAATTATTAATCCACTTGAAGTTTTCTTTAAACCCTTGCTTCTAGTTGCTTGTATCACTGTTTTAACAGTTAATTTCAAACTTCGAAACTTATTTCTCTTTAACTCAGGTTTTCTTCAGTGCCTTCTCTATTCAGTCCCTAACAAGATTACTAAAGCTTCCTCAGAACCACTCTGTGTTTGGTTCTCACCCCCACCCCACCACTTTTATTTAAGTGCAATAAAACATAGATACTTTCCCACAAAGATGTGTTCACTCCTTGTCATGTGCTATTATGGTGTATACCTTTATATTTATATCCTCTGAGTCCACAAACACAGCATTATTAGTGTTATATCTAACTGTCTTTTAAATTAATTAGAAGAAAAGAGAAAATTTAATATTACATACATTTATATGTTAATATATTTTTTGCTTATAATGTATTTGTACAACAAGGCTGACTGGTACTCTTTGTTTCTATATGGATTATAGAAACTATATGGCATCATTTGTTTTTAGTCCAGGGCTTCCTGTTAGTAGTTTTTTTTTTTCTTGTAAAAGTGAGCTAATAATCAATTTCTATGTTTTTGAATTACAGATTAACTGACATAGGATTAGTAGTTCTCAATATTATGCCTTCAACATTTTGAATACACTGTCTTTGGCCTCAAATTTTTCTATCATGTGGCAGTTTTAATACGGTTATTAAACAGAGTTTCATCACTGTTATGCGGCTTGTAGCTGCTTTTCATTTTTATTTACTTTTTCCTCCTTTTGGGTCACCACTGGTTTTCTTTCTTTGATGTGTTTGAGTATGATTCTCTTTCTATCTCTCCACTAGCTGTCTGTTTTTGAATCTATAGACCAATATTACATGCTGGAGAAGATGAATAATGGAGTCTCAGAGTTGGTCAGACTTTATGGCCTCCTGTCTGAATGTCTCTGAAGCTCTGTCTATTTTTATCTTCATTCATTTATTTTTATTTTTTTAGTTCTTCATATTTGGTCATCATTCTTCTGCAACTTCAAGTATGCTGATTGTCTCCACTGCCACTTCAAACTTGATATTTTCTAGTGATGTCTTCTTTGTGGTTGTTTATAATCTTGAATTTTTATAATTCTATTTCATTAATTTTAAAAAGATATTTGTTTATTGGGACAGGGTCTCACTATGTAGACCAGGATGGCCTTGAGCTCACAGAAACTTTGCCTGTCTTTGTATTTTAAATGCTGGGATCAAAGACCTGTACCATTATGCCTGGCTAATTTCATCTGTCTGTCTGTCTGTCTATCATCTATCTATTTCTCTGTGTGTATGTCAGTGGAAGTAAACGCCACTTGTCTGTAGATGCACATGGAGGCAAGAAAAGGAAATCAGATCTTCTGGATCTTGAGATAGAGGTAATAGTGAGCCACCTGATGCAAGTGGTGGGAGCTGAACTCAGATTCTCTGTAAAGAAAAAACTACAAGGACTCTAACTACTGAGCAGCTCTCTGGCTCCTATTTAGTTAATTTTAAAATAATTTCTATTTATATTCTCTATTTTATGAAGTGTTGCATCACAATATCTTCTACATCTATGAACACAATTTCTTCTTGTCTTTGTGTAAATGTAATAGTGTCTTCCATTTGTCAGTAAAGTCCAAAATCTTTTCCTTTCAGAGAGTTTTTAATGTAGCAGTTTCTCTCTGTATATGGCCATAATTTGTTGTGAGCCGCACTAGTCCCTGTTCGGGCACCAAAAATGTTGAGGCCCGAGCAAAATGTTGAGGCCCGGGCTGCCCCGAGTTTGGCGGCCACTGTATCCCGGTCCAAGCTGCTGCTCCAGTACGCGGGTCGGGGTTCAGCAAGAGAGAGAGTGAGGACAAATGCGAAGAATGGAGACCAGACAGAGTGCGTTTCAGTCCCGTTTATTCTTCAGTCTCTCTTCCTAGTCCATGTCCCAAGTCTTGAGTTCCTAGTTCCTAGTTCCTAGTCCCTAGTGCCTCCAAGTTCCAAGTTACTTCTTCCAAGTTCTCTTCCAAGTGCCTGCTACCTAGTGCCTAATTCCTACTCCAAGTTGTACTCCAAGTTGTACTCTCTGAAGTGTCTCTTTCTCTCTTCTGTGTCTCCCTAATGTCTATTAATCTGTTACTTTCTCTGTCTGCCTCTATCCTTTTATATGTCTCACTTCTAAGCCATGCCTTTTGGTCACACCTATAATCATGCCCTTAGGTCTTGTCTCTAAATCTGATCTCTAGGTCACTCTTAAATCACACACCTTTAATCTCACACACCCAAGGTATCTAAACCAAGATTATCGGAGTGTGCTCAGTTGTTGTAGGCTATTGTAATCCAAGTCTCATGTCAGGGTATATGGCTCAAGATGGCTGCAAAGCTGATAGCCGCTTTCTGCTAAAAGTCGGCCCACAACAATAATTTTTAAATGGATGTTTCATATAATTTATTTTATATTCCTTGCTTTGATATCTACTTCTTCTACGTGTTGAGGTTCCTGAGGGTCAACAAGCTTGTTTCTTTGCCATTGGTTTTCCTAAATTAATTCTGTATTATCTATGTTCCCACTAGTCTCTGATTACTGTTGTTCCTGCTTTTAAAACCAGTTTTTCTTTTTCGCTTTCAGCATGGTTTTCTATGGATCTGCATAGTTTAATAATTAGTCAAAGACTAATTAGTATAAAGGCAAGATAGTAAATATGTTATTATGTTCTCTGGTTGGAATGTGATTGATGCTCTTTCAAAATTTCATATTTTGAAGGGTTTGACCCTAACCTAGTACTGTTGTGGGATAGCAGAACGTTTGAAAGTTGTGATGAATTGTGAAGTCCTTTGCTCATTGGGATTTTGTTCCAAGAAGGTCTGTAGTATCCAGCTCTATATGGGTCCTTGGATCAGGATATAATGTTCTTTCACTAACCTATTTATCTCTTAAATCCCTCCTATTGGTATTGGCCTGAAGATGATACAGTCAAGAGATGCTTGCTACCATTTCATCTGTGCTGTGCTAGGCTGGGCAGACATTGGACCTGTATGACCATGAACTAAAGAAATCCCTTCCTCATGGCAAGACCAACAATACCAAGCAACCACAGCTCCCAGGGTCTAAACCACCAGCCTGGGAGCACATAGGGAGGGACCCATGGCTCCAGCTGTATATGTAGGGGAGAATGGCCTTGTCGGGCATAGACAGTAGAGGAGGTCCTTGGTCCAGTGAAGGCTGGATGCCCCAGTGTGGAGGAATTCAAGTGTGGGGAAATGGTAGTGGGCTGGTAGGTGGGGGGGGGCACATTCTCATGGAAGCAGGAGGAATGGGGATGGGATAAGGGGTTCCTGGGTGGGGGGAGTATGGGGAAAGGGGATCACATCTGAAATGTAAATAAAATATCAAATAAAAAATAAAGCCCTTTCTCTTTAGAAGTTACCTTATCAAGTAATTAATTGTAGTGATGCAGAGGTGAATAATGTATGTGGTGTATATAATGATTGCTCTTATTTTAAATAATTTTAAACTTCTATACACTTAGAGATATTTACATATCCCACAAAGATTTCAATAACTAATGTATTAGTCAACTCTGCGTGATTCTAGTGAAATATCTTAGAAAAATAATAAGAAATTCTTACTGTGTTTAATATTCCGAAGTTAAAATTGTGCAGCTCCATTAATGTGATCTTTGGTGAGGACAGTGGTCAATGTCATATCCTGGTGACAGTGCATGAAGAAGCAAGTTGACACATCTTTTTCCAGAGATGAAAGAGGAAGAACAGGATCCCACTACATATCTGAAGGTGGCCTCCTTCAGTGACCTAAGGAACTTTATAGTCTGGTTTTATTTCTATTGCTGTGATAAAATACCCTGTCCCCAAACAACTTCATGGAAGAAAGGGATTTTTTTTTTTTGATTTGCACATCCATGTTACAGGGAAGTCAAGGCAAAAATTTGACATAGCTAGTCACATCACTTCTAATGTCAAAAACAGAAAAAAATAAATGCATGCATGTCTGATAGCTGGGGGCTTATGCTTGTGCTTACACAGTCTAGAATACTCTGGCTAGGGAATAGTGCTGCCCATCATGTGCTGGATCTTAATCGATGTAATTAAGAGCATCCACCATAGACATGAAAACAGACTATCATAATCCAGACAATTCCTTATTTAGCTGCTCTTCCCAGATGACCCTATTTTATGCCAAGGTGACAATTAAAATTTACCTGTACACTTCAATTAGGTTCTATCGCTCAAAAGTTCTAGTCCCTCCTGGAAAACTCCGTTTGGGAAGCAGTGATCCTCTTGAGTTAATGAAACTAACAACCTTCAAGTCACAGCCTCTAGCATATGCCAGACTCTGTTAAACTGGAGATTGAAAATTAATGAGAAAGTAGTCATTGCTATTAAGTCTGCAATATCTAACTCATAAGAATAAAAAAAGAAGAGTAAGGTAAAGGTTTTTCCTTTACCTTTAAAGATTTGGCTCTCCCATAATTTCAGTTAACTCAGTCATTCTGGATTTCTGATGGGGTTGAAAACTTACAGTCTCATAGTCAATCCTTGCTATTTACTTTGAGAGAAAAGATTTGAGAGGATGGTTTTCAGCTGACATTCATTCTAAAGCCAAGAAAAAAAAACCAGGTTCAGAACTAAGTCTTTTATCGAGGAGAGACGACAGAGGTTCTGCTTAGTCAAAAAAATGATGGACTGGGTGTTAGGTCTATCTTGCACCTTACTGACATAAATTGGTATAGTTATGCTCTAACCGTATTTTGAGAGAAAAGTTTTATTTTAACAGGAAGGGTGATATGTAGGAGGAGCTAAGGTGGGAGGAGTAAGGAGAGGAAGAGGAGGAGTAAGGAAAGGAGGAGGAGAAGGAGAGGAGGAGCTAGGTGATGAGAGAGAAAAAGAGAGGGGGCCCAGACATGGAGGCAGATGTTCACATGTCTCCACCAGTCAAAGATAGTTGATATATCTAGGTTGGGTATTAGGTTACACTTCTGATTGATATTGAGCATTACCAAATTTATAAAGCCATTGGTTAACATTAAAAAAAAAATGTATAAAAGCAAAAAGGAGAAGGGGGTATGGGATAAGGGTTTTCTAGGGAGGGGACATGGGGAAAGGGGATGGCATCTGAAATGTAAATAAAATATCCAATAATAAATAAATAAATAAAAATAAAGATTTGGCTCTACTGACCATTTCAATTGGAGGGGGCTAGGGTTAGACAGTTTTTTTTTGTTTGTTTGTTTGTTTGTTTTTTGTTTTTTTTTTGTAATGAAATGCTTAGTGCTGGGTAACCTTATAAATACAAGAGATTTACTTACCTCTCAGTACAGTATTTTAAAGCTGTGTCTCTGGCATTAGCTCTTCACTGCATATGGCACCATCATGAAGATGTGAAAGAACAAGAAATTGTGTTGCTATAGTGAAAGCCAGAGAGGGCATCGACTGTCAGGCATGAGCTTGTACAAACATGTTTTTAGGAAAATTAACTCTAGAACCCATAATCCCTCTCTTTGGGCTTTCTGGCTTTATTTGTGGTTTGACATGGTGACGGCTTCACCACCTTTACACTGGTAAACAAACTGTGGACAAATCCTCCACCAGCCCCTAGATGGAAAAACCACATTAAAAGCAAGACAGGTGGACGCGCACATCAAAACATACAGTGAGATCTAAGATGTCCAACGAATAGTTGTTAGTGCTGAAGCTTTCAGAGTGATGTACAATGTCTTTGATCTCTAATTTGCCAATGACTAACAAAACAGAAGACCACAGTTTAAAGAAAGGACTCCATCCTCTTTATTCTGACCCCAGAATCTACCCCCATCCTTTAAAATACTGCCTTCTTCAATACTCACTTACACAAATATTCTCATCAAGGAACTGACCCATCTATTTATAGTCAGACAAACTACAGTAGTTAAAGTCAAGTAGCTTTTATCTGATATTGGTATTCCATTGGGCCTGGAGAATAATCAAAGCTCATAATTTTCCAACCCATAGAAGCTCTGACCTACATGTGGTAGGCTGTTCAAAATGATAATGAATGGGTGGATTGAGGCATCAAATACGGTTTTTATAATGTAATTTATTTCTGTATGGTTGCTTTCATAGACATGTATTGCAAATCACTATACAAGTCATCAGAGTCTATCCAGCAAATACAATTCATTGCTATAAAAATGTGATTGCATATATCAAGAAACTGCAGTGTCGTGGAGCCGAAAAAATGACTTTGAGCAGGCATATCAAAAAATATGAAATAGTTGAGACACATTGAGATGATTTTCTTGTTTTATTACAGAGGCCATGAGGAATTGCAGATCAAAGTCATAGATTTACATGTTGAAAGGATGGATTATGCAGTTAGTCACAAAAAGAAACCAAGAGAGTGACATCATTTCCCATTTTACAAGCAAAATGAGAGAAATAAAAGATACTCACAGAGGTGAACTGAAGAGGAGATAGATA
The DNA here is from genome assembly GCF_011762505.2 of Arvicanthis niloticus. Classification (NCBI taxonomy): domain Eukaryota; kingdom Metazoa; phylum Chordata; class Mammalia; order Rodentia; family Muridae; genus Arvicanthis; species Arvicanthis niloticus. Next base: position 60,452,427 of record NC_047674.1, on the reverse strand, counting down.
TCTCTTGTTTTCAAAGATTTATGTCTCCATTTATAAGTGATGTTTTCTTCTCTGCTGCCCCATGTATTCCAGAATAGTTTAGCACAGGAAAAACACTCTTGCTCAAGGGATCGGTCTTGATCTTTGCCTTCAGAAGGCCCTTCCTTGTAGAAAGTCACATCTTTGCCCCTGGATAAAACAACTGGCTCATGAAGAATAGTGGATAAATGAGAATAAGATATGATCACTCATTGATATTGTTGAGGAAAAGTATTTTATTGAAGATACAAGGGAGAGTTCAGGTGGAGGCATTTGAAAGAGTATAGAACAGTGAGAGGAAGTAATGGATTGAACATAGCAAGCAGAACAGACCATAGGCCAGGCTGTCATAGGAAAGAGATGAGGAGGAGAAGAGAGCTAAACAGGAAGGAAAGGGAGGAGGAACCAGGAGCCAAGAGCAGAGGACCAAGCAGATAAAATGGTTGAAACAATAGGTTTCTAAAGGAATCAGAAGCTGGGGTAAGGGAAGAGAAACTTGGGGTCTGGAGAGGTTAGGGTGGTGAGATAAACCGAGAGAAGCCAGAACTCTATAACAAGTATCTGTGATGCTGAGAGAGCCAGGCAGTCAACATGTGTTTTGTTATGTCAAATAGTCACTTCAGTTAGCTATTTGTCCTGAACTTCTTTGAGACATGATAGTGGATAATAATTTTTGAAAAGAGCATGAGTTTCAAGATAAATGTCACATTACTGCTTGCATAAGGTTTGTTTTGCTCTAGTCAAGGGAAGCAACTTCTTTTGTCTCCAGACTCAGAAAAGTCATGGTGGGTGTTCTGTGGGTATCAGCTTAGTGCAGACAGGGAGGAATCTGAATGCAAGTTTTGGTTCACCTCATTCAAGAGAAGAAGAAACACTGAACTTGAGCTAGAGATGTGTGCAGGGGTTAGAACTGAGAAACACACAGGATTGTCTATTCTCATCTTTAGTTTTACTTCTTATAAAGCTACAGCCAGGGAAATGATACTTCCCACAATAGGAATAGGATATAATGAACATTGCAGCTTTAAAAAAATTATTCTCTCATACATTACATGCTGACTGCAGTTGCCCCTTCTTCCACTTACCCTGAACCCTCTCTCTCTACCCCACCATGAAACATTTTGCTCACATTTTTGGAGGATGAGGTGTAGTTATGTCTTCTTCTGTTTTGTTTTTGTTTGCTTGTTTGTTTTTCTTAAATAAATATTGCTTGTTTTGCTTTATTTTTGTGTGTGATGTGAGTTCCAGTATCTATGCATGTGTGTGTGTGAGTGTGTGTGTGTGCATGTGTGTGTGTGTGTTTTGGGGGTGGGCATTCATGGCTGACATCCAGTGTCTTTCTCTATGCATCCTCCTTTATATATTATGTGGGAGTGCTTCTTGAAACTGAAGTTAAACATCTGAGCTGGCCTGGTTATCTAGCTCATTACAGGAATATTCTGTCTTTATGTTCCCCTTGCTAAACTTACAGGCTTTCATATGGTATTATATGATTTCTGGCAATAAGAGGCCTGGTTCTCACATTTGTACAGATGTGAGATTCCGTGCGTTCATTTCCCAAGCCCTGTGTATTTATTAAATTGCCCCTCGACCCTGCTCAGGAACATGCAAAGGTGCATGGTAGATGCTCGTTGGTGGAAATCATAGGAGATCTTGCATTCTCACTCAGATGCCATGGGATGAGTGTTAAAGAAGTAGATTTTGCAGAGAATGCTCAGCTCTGCCGAACACAGCACGGGCTTCTCCAATCTAAGTTAGGAGACTCTCCGCTGTCTCCTTACTCTTGCTTCCACAGTAGATACTCCCTATTAAATATTAGAATCTGACTTTTAGCGGGGAAACTGAAACACAAATTCAGTTTAAAACTGTGAATGTAGAAGTTCAAGGAGCTTGCATGGTGCTGCATCCTAAGGCCAGGCAGGAAGATCTCAAGTTCAAGACTAATCTGGGGATTTTAGGATTTTACTGCTGTGCCGAGGCACCAGGATCAAGACAGCTCTTATAAAAGAAACCATTTAGCTGGGGCTGACTTATAGTTTTAGAGGTTCACTAGATTATTATCATGGCAGGAAACATGGCAGCACGTAGGAAGACATGGTGCTGGAGGAGCTAAGAGTTCTATGTATTGATCCTCAGGTAGCAAAAGGAGACTGTGTGCCACACTGGGTGTAGCTTATACATATATGACTTCAAAAGTGCCACTAGTGTGACAAACATTCTATACTAAGGCCACAAGGTCTCCTAATAATGCCATTCCCTATGCACAAGCACTGAAACAAATGATTGTATGAGGGCCATTCCTATTAAACCACCATACTGGGTTATATTCCTCTGTACTGGAAATCTATAACAGAACAAAACCACTGGTATTAGAAACAGCTGCAAGTCATAGAGAAATGAAGTATATTGTTTTCTGCAGTTTTGATAGGACTGATATGGGGTTAACATCAATGTAACCTACACATGTGGGACAAAACTAAAAGTGAACCTCCAATTTTAAGCACAGTGAAAGGTAAAGTTGAGATTTTAGTATTATTCAATAAAGTATGGCTGAATAAGAGTGAGAAAATTAGGGACGTTTGGATCCTGCCTTGTTAAAATAATCTTGCAATTATTTTAAGTCCCTTTTGACTTCATAAAAGACGTTCACAACAGACAGCAGCCACATATACAGTGGTCCTTCATTTATATTTAGGAAATTTCTCAAGAGCACATTGTAAGCAAAGCCTGGAGAGAGGGGCCTAACCCGTTGACCAAACTGGGAGATTTCTAAATCCAATTATCTGTGTTCTACTCTCATCTTCAAATCTCAAATTTGGGATTTGGTGCTAATGTTGGGGCCGGGGGCAGAGGAAGAGGAAGAAGGTGAGGAGAGAACCAGGAAAAGGCAAGAGATAGAGTCTCTCCCAGAAATGATATTCAATACACTCAACCAGCCACAGGGATTATAAAAGGAATTGTAAAAGACACTTGGTTTTTCCTATGAATGCTCCCACCCTAAGGCTCAGACTAAGTCACTGTCCCTCTGCTGAGCTGCAGCAGCCTTGCCTGGGACTGTAGCTAACACAATTTGATGCATACTGAGCTATGGCTAAACTTGGCCTCTACTGATGGCAAGGCAAGTTGCAGAAACTTTTGGAGAGAGACAGTCAGTCTCTTTTTTGGACAATCCCATGAGGAGACCTTCCTCCACCAGGAAGTCAGCATTAAGAGAACAGTTTGTCTTTCCTGTGGATGGCAGCAAACAGATCCAGCTACCTGCAGTATCTGCTCAGACAAAGATTTAGATTTCTTGGGCTTGGTGGGCCCAAGGTAAGTAGTAGATGCCTATCCAAGTCCTATTCATCACTAGTGTGCTTACTTACTAGCTCACCATATATTGGAACTGAGGGCTTTAAGCTCAACTCTCTAATACTCAGTTGAAATTACCTAATATTAGACACTATGTGATATGAAATTCACTAACCTAACATCACGACATGGTGATAAATATAAATTATGTTGTCATATTTTGAGTGCTGTAGTTAGTTTAATTACAAAGTTGTTTTGCTTTTATTGGTGCTCTAAAACGTCTCTCGCAGTTGTTTAAAACATATATATTATACTGTTTATTTTCCAGTGCTTAAAAATTTATGCTTATCATAGAATCCTTGGGAAACATTATAGCAAAAACAGGTAAATAACCACAATCTGCAGATTTATCCCTTTAACTGTTTTTTTTCTATTTTCATTAAAACTAACTTTATTAGTCAGTGACTCACAAATGACTTTGGCTTGAAGCTTCCAAGGAAGTAGATTTTCTAGGTAGTGTGAGGTTGCCTGTGACTCAGGTCAGGACTTGTTGTTCCCTGTAATAATCACAGCAAGTCACTAACATGAATCAGACATTAAAAGAGAGAGAGAGAGAAGAGAAAGAGAGAGAGAGAGAGAGAGAGAGAGAGAGAGAGAGAGAGAGAGAGAGAGAGAGAAGAGGAAAGTGCATGAAGATATGGGAGAGATTTGGAGAAAGTGAGTCTGGGAGGAGAACAAATGGGAAGTGAGGGGTAGATATTACCAAAAAAGACACTATATAATGTATATAACTATAAAAAAATAAATAAAAACAGGTAAATAACATTTTGATTGCCCTCATAGCTTGAGAAAGGAAGTCATAAACGCCACTCTATAAAAACAAAAACGCATCAATGAAAGTCTGTTAATATTTATTGTTGAGACAGTCTCAGTCTCACTCTATGGCCAAATCTAGCCTTGAACTCATGATCCTTATGCCTCCTCCTCCTCTGTGCAGGTATTATAGATATGTTCCAGCATGTTTACTTGGAGTCATTACAATTGAAACCAAATAAAGATTCAGGTTTTGTTTTCCAAAGCATTGTGCATGTCTCTCCATAGTTCTGTTAGGATGGGTTTCAGGGCCCATCATCCTGTGCCAAGTGGTAAGAAGACATTTCAGTGCTCTGATAATGTTACCTGATGCTCAGTCAACAGACTAGGTGCTGCTGGACAGCTATTTTACAGGTGTGGGCAATGTCCGTAATTAACTATGCAAATAAATTGAAGTCATCCTCAATAATTTAGGGGAACCTGAACCAATCAATGAATGCTTTAGGAGAACTGATGCTTCCTGAAGAAGAAATTCCCCGGGAATTTCAGCTCACCTGCTGTGATTTTTAGCCTTGTCACCTGAACAGTTTCCCCTATGGACTTCAGAAATGTCTACTCATGCCTCACAGACATTTAAGTCAATAATATATGTACACACACACACACATTTAATATAAAAATACACACATATAATACACATCACTGACATGTATAAACACCCCATGTTCATGAATACAGACATGTTACTTGTACACATATGCTTATTGCATGTATATGTACATGTACATATACATGTGGTAGAACACTCACTGATTATGTAGTGAGATCTCTCCAGAATCACCCTATGATACAGTTCTTCCATGTTGATGGTTTCACTCTCTCATGGGGCTTCACACTTCCAATAGCATCAGTTAACTCTAGTCTGGATTTTTTTTTAACTTTTCATAGATTTTCTGTGAATTTCACATCATGCACCTCAATCCCACTCACCTCCTCATATCTTCATATCTGCCTTCCACCCTTGCAATGTCCCCCCTCAGAAATAAAGAATAAACAAAATAAAACAAACAAAATCCCCCTAAGCCCCATCTCATTGTGTAAGCTGTAGTGTGCCGCAGTGTGTCGCACGAGTATGCCTTTTTGTCCACATGTTTTTCTTTACTTGAAAATTTTCATTGCGATGAGTCATTGGTCTACTTTGTGACCTTGGGCTTCTGCAACACTATCATATCAATAATGGATGCTCCTTGGGACTCCTCTTGAATATCCTGTTTTGCCTTCTGTCATGGAGATCCTACAGCTTGGATCTGTAGGACTGGCCTCATCATGCTCTCCAGTAGTACATGGATGGGGTAGTATTAAAGTGGGTCAACTTAAAGTCCTGGATATGGGTCTAGATGGTATCTGAGTTTGGTCAGCCTGACAGCCAGCTCTCCCATACCCACACCACCAAGGTGAACTTTCCAACACTGCCCTGGTTAGCTTACCCAATGCCACAGCCAACAGGCGAGAGGCAGAGCCAGCCAGCTCTTTTGTGCCCATGCCCTTAGGGCTGGCTTGCCCAAACGCATGCCACTAAGGCCAGCTTCACTGAGCTGTCCAGGTGAGGTACAGGGCCACTCTGACTCCCACTCTCTTTTCTGCTGTAGGTGACAAGGGGCTATGATCATAGGAGGGCCACCTCCTAAGCAGAAGGCAGACAAGTGGCAGAGATAGCTCTCCCATACTCACTCTCAGGGTTAGCCCTACTGTGCTGCCCAGACAGGGTGGGCCCACTCCCCCCAGTGCTGCAGCTGTTCAGCTCTCCTAATCTCATTATCTTGGGGCAAGCTCTCCCATCAGCCACACGCTACAAGAGGCTTGGGGCAGGGAGAGGCACTGCTCTCTCTTGCATGCCACCACAAAGCTGAGAGCTGAAGCTGGCTCACCTGAGCCCTCATCACCAGGGTTAACTCTACTGTGCTACCCAGGCATTATCCAGGGCCTGATCTCCCTAGTTCTGCAGCAGGTGAGGGGCAGGGGCAGTTCTACATAGCCATGAACATCAACATGGTCCCAGCTGACAACCTAGACCAGGGATGTCCACATGGCCTATGGTGGTAATATAAGACACTAATGTCAACATGTTGTTCTGAGTAGCATGATGACACATCATGATGGCCCCTTCATCACATGCTAGATTTGAATTGTCCCTTTGCCCATGTATCCACGCCATATACCTCTGTCCCTGAGTGTTCATGTTATCATAGGGATCACTGCAATATTGTAGTGCCGATGCTCAAGTTATTCTCGTTTTACTTCATGACACTGCAAAACACAAGATGAGAGATTCTAGAAACTCAGACACGTCCCAGTGAAGAACGAAGTGCCTGTCAACATTCACCAACTTAAGGGGATCTGTCTATGAGACCTGAGATTTGAGGCCTGAAAGCATGGAGCAGACTACAGTCCACTGCTATAGACAACTTTATTTCACTTTCAGTATACTTTTTCTAAATGAATGTAACAAAGAAAGCAATGATCCAAGGAAGGTCATTTTGGTTCAGCAAAGCATGATTAGAAAAACATGTAAGTAAATGACAGTAAGTATAGAGCAGCCCCTTTTCCAGAACTTTCTCAAGATAAATTTAAACATAATTGTTTGCCACATGCTATTGAATGTGTGTGTGTGTGTGTGAGTGTGTATAAAATTTGTAAAAACAGAACTACTCTTTGTTTCATGTGAGAAAGAAGGTATAAGACAAACTCTGAGTCTATTTAAGAGAGATAGAAGTTTACAGACAAGGACTCTTGGGAAGCAATTGTATGCTCAGTCTAAGATTTGAGAGGAATTGAATACTGACATCAACAGTGTACCAATGCAGAAGGTTGTAAGGTTATTGGGGTCCAGTGTTTGCTCCACCACAGGGCATGGCTGCTGGGGAGGGGAGATGCGGGAAGTTGACTGTGCTTACCCCACACTGTTGCCTGGTGGCTGTTGGGCCATAGGGCAGCCCTGGGACACCGCTCTGGGGTGGATGGGGAAAAGCAGTCTGAGGCATGGGACAGCTAGAGCTGGCTCAGGGGTCTCTGGGCCTACAAGAAGGTCGAGGATGTCTAGTTCTCAGGCTCTTGGACATCCAGGCATGGCTGGAAGCTGGGGTAGAGCTGAAAACAGAGTCAGGGCCGCAGGCTGGCCTGGGGCTGGAGGGGAAAAGAGGGGAGCTCCAGCTGAACCCTCAGGGAGTCTTTGACTTGATGGGCAGCAGTTTTGGGCTTGGGTTGAGCTTGGTAGCAGCCTTGGCTGGGAGCACAGAGAGGCCTTCTACAGAAGATGAGACAGCAGCTCAAAAGGCAGATCCCGATGAAAAGAGGCACCCCATGGTCTTAAAGCTTTTATTGTCATGGCAGAAAGTGGATGAGCAAAACCATACCCCACTTCTCAGGGCAGGCCTGAGGTTAAATATCTTTTGCAAGGAGGAATGTCCGGAATGCTACCTATGAAGCATTGTGGAAAAGGGATGCTGAAACTTGAGACATATTATGTATATTAGGTTATACATACGTATATGTATGTATATATACTATATGAATGTATACATATATAGTACCTCTGTAATGAAACTTTTATGTATATATACATCAAATGTAATATGTATTTGCTGTTATGTACATATATTGCTGTTTTCTATAAGTTGTATTTTAAAAAGTCCTACAAACCCAGTGATCCTGCTACAGTGCTGGCAGTCACAACTCTGGTAACTGTAGTTGCTATGTGATGTCTGTCACAAACATTAGCTGTTATGGTTGTCTCTATGTTAAGGCTGAGTCTGCCTAGAGACGCTCTCTCACTTTCTTGCTTATATTGCTTTAGCTAACAGGACTATGTATGCATTGGATGGAGGAATCACTTTATGCTCCAATAAACTGAACTAAATAGACATTTAAATTGTCTAACATTTTTTCTTAGAAAACTAACAGCTGACCTTGTCAATAGTGAGAAAGGAAGGTGAACTAAAGAGAAATATACACTCAAGTTTATTTAGCCGGTACTAACTAACTTTATTTAGCAGGTACTTTAAAATGTGCTAAACTCACATAAGTGGGCCATTGGAGAAACACTGCTCTCTCCAGATATGGGTTGCTACCTGGATGAAGGAAAACACAACTTTACCTCTTCTTGTCATTGTGAACCCAGTGACACCTGCAACCCCTGTTGCTAATGTCCTATTGTTCCTTACAGGTTCCTTTGGGATAGAAGTTAAGACTGCCCCATGCTGGGATTCACCTACTCCTCTTCCTCCCTGAACTGCAATAGTGCAGATTAATTTTCTAATTCCAGGCTTATGTTGTTCATCTGGCCAATTGTTCCCTCTTGCTCTTTAGAGTCTCAAGAAAGACTTAGGAGTTCGTCACTCATAATTGTGAACCATAATAAGGGATGCACACACATGTACACACACACACACACACACACACACACACACACACACCCCACAGGGTGGGGCGGGAGAGGGTTGAAGGGATAAAGAGAGAGAGTTATCTACAGGTTTAAATTGAAGCTTTTTCCTACACTTGATGGAAGGTCTCCCCTCACTGTTAGGACCCACATCAAATGGGCTCAAGAGCACACATGGAATGTTACCTCTAAAATAATCTCCCTCCCTTCATATCTAAACCCCTACTGGTTTATATGTTTGTGAATAAAACTGGTCACCTCTTTTCAATGTTTGTGTCTCAGTTGACTGACTTCGTCTTTGTGTGTGAATGCGGGAAACATTTACTGAGAGCGATGATTTCTGAAAGCCAGCTAGCACCATAGAAACTTAGAGATCCAAGTTCTCAGAATCTATCCTAGATTTACCAGGCCAGAAATGGTGGGAAGACTGTAAGCTGTCATTTTCAGCAAACTTGCCAGGTGGCGCTGATGCAGTTGATACTTAATTTCGGGGGGGGGGGGGGGGGGGGGCATGCCATTTTGTAAAGCTCTTCCATTCTGTTTGAATTCGGGTATATCCCAAACCATAGTGTGTTGCTTTCCAGAACGTAAGTGACTTATTTATCTAAACTCTCGTCCTCCTCACCTTTGTATCTGAGTCAGAGATGGCCTGACTATGGGCTACTCATCAATGACCAGGTATAGACCCTCCTGATGTCCTCTGAAACCTATACAAAAGGTCACACATTTTGCCAAGTGGGCCTGAACTCTCCTCAGTCCTCAAGCGCTGATGTTTGTCCATGGCATTGATAATTACCAATAAATCTCTTACCTCAAAAGATAATTTGCCTCGATGACCCCCAGTTTGAGCCACTAACCTGAAACCTTTCAGTTAGGAAACTATGCTTATATATCCTACACTTCACACACCTGATGGTGCTGGAAGCCCATCTACCGTTTCCCATAATCTTTTCCAAAAAGTTTGGGTTACAGACTTAAGAAATAACAGTGAGAAGAGAAGCAGCACCTAAGCCCTGGCTACAGCTAGCTGGATGCTTCACATTTGTCAGTATTTCACACATGGTAAAATGTGTGTGTCCCCCCACCCACCCATCCACCCACCCAGTGAGCACATGCTTTGGCCTGTAACAGCAGCTCTAGTAACACCTTTCTGTACAGAATTGCAAAAGAAATCATTCTATCATAAAACACTGCACTTACCTTTAAAGCTTCATTCAGATTGCTCGTGTTCTTTTTGTTAATAAGGACAGTGCCTCTTTTGCTTCTTGTTTTGCATTCCCACCACCTCCGCCATCTAAGAGATGGCTCTTGATGTCTGTCTCTGTAATCTCTCAAGTCCTTTTGCAACTATAAATTATTCTTCAACCTTGGTTCTCTGACACTTTGAGCCAATGGTTCTTTGTGGCAGGGACCCACCCCACATCCTGCTATCATCCTCTAAGCTGTGACACTAACATTTTTTTTTTTCTGGCATATTCAGTTTTCCCTGAAAGTGTAAACAAACTCCAATTAGGAGGCACATGCTAAAACAAACAGCCATGAGATTCCCCCGGCAGAGAAGATATACCTTAGAGAACCTCAGACCCTCGAAGCGCCAAGTGTTCTGTGGTGTCTTGATCTTATAACTACCACAGGATTGCTTTGAAAGTGAATTTTATAATTTGGAGTTCTAGATTGCTGAGCAGATATTCTTAAGTTTGTCCTATCCACATCATCAGTTAAACTCCAAATATTCCATGAATTTATTGTCTGAGAATCCTCATTTACAAACATCACAGACTTCAGGAAACACAATTGCTATACATTTCTTTCTTTTTTTCCTTTCCCTCACTCTCAAGGAGGGATCTTGGCAGCATCTCGGACTGTTGATTCAAATTGTCTTCCTTCTCTTCTTCCATTAAGTGGTAATTCCACCCTTTCATGATTTTCTTTGCTCACTTCTGGTAATTATTGCTGGCAATTGTAATGTTAATGAGTTATGTGGAGCAGACTGGAAAAAATGAAATATATTTTTGGAAGTTAACGAGAGCAACAACTTCAGTGGATGCAGAAGTCTGGCATCTTTCTCACCATGCCCTCGTTGATTTTGAGTCAGGTGTTCATATGAATAGATAACCTCACTTAGTGCAGGGAGTATTTTGACAGGAAATTTCCTCTGATGAGCCATAAGAAGGCTTTTATGAAGCTGCCAGTGATGCATTGTGTCTGATACATTTTTTTTTACACTGTTTAAGTTTGAAGCCTCCAATCTAAGCAGAAGATGCTGAGTGACAAGAAAACCAGATTCTTTCCTTAGCTTCTTTGTGTTTGAATTCTAAGTGGTCTTAACATTTGCAGTATTGTTCACCAGGGTGACATAAAACAATCAAATCCATGAAAGAGATGACTGAGGAAAAGCAGACCCAAGTGACAACACAAATCAATAGAATATTTTCTTTTACCTTTTTCTTATTCTCTAGTGACACAATGATTGAAACAAGCCTCCATTTGAATGCCTTTGATTCAATCGGCTGTGTGTTTTATCCTCAAATGAGCTTGAAATATTGGTACTTTACTGTCAAACCAGCTTTGTTTCTAAATTAATGCCCAATATTTACATACCAATTTGCCCAAACTCTTGTCTTTTTTACCCTTCACTCCCACAAACTACTTTTTCTCTGCAAAGATGTGCACAGTGGAGCGCTATGCACACAGTGTACTGTGTTTCAGAGTCTCACATGCTCTGTGAGGAGATGTGAAAGGGGACTGGCCAGTAATATAAATTAGTGGTCTTTTTTTTCCAGCTAAAAATAAATTTTGTTTTGGTTTTAAGTATCATGTACTAACAAATAACATTTAAACACGAAAGGATAAAAAACTGTGAGGGAAGAAGTTGTTCTTAAATAGACTCTGTATTTGGGAAATATGAAATTACTGTGTGTACTCTAAGTTGTAGCCATCGGTGCCGCCCAGTAGGACTTTGGAAATGATGGATATGTGCTATGCAGAAGTGTTCGATACTAAGTCAGTTGCTATCACATGTAGATAGTGAGAATTTAAAATGTGGTAACACCATCTGCTGCAAAAGAAGCTTGTTTGATGAAGGGTGAGAGCCCCACTTATGGTGGGGTATTTAGAATACAATTCTAAGTATTAGAATGCAACTGGAACTTACAAGGGTTTAAAAACTGACAGTGGTAGCTTCTCATCTAAGATTCCTGACCTCACGAGCTAGGAGTAATTGGTCAGATTTATAGCATCAGGCATGACTTTCTTTCAATTAAGCAGGCCTTAAGTCCAATTAGAGAGATATTAGTTATCATCAAGATGTGAGTGCCACTATTGTTTCTTAAGGGGTATTTTACCCCGCTAGTCATTGCTAGAGTTCATAGGCTACACAGCTGAGTAGGAATCCTCCTTGCTTTCCTCTTTTGGAATCTTGAGTAGCACTTTCTGACACTGTGAAATTTAGCTCTCCTGCCATGCCACATGGATGGTGGAAATCCCTGTGGGCCCCACAGGAGCTATAAACAATTACTGACTTGCCTAGGGATGAACCCCCTAATTAGCTATCAAATGTCCAGTGTTCAGTCCTAAACATACACACAAGCAACAGTAAACAGATTCAGCAAATTGTGTATATATTTTATATAGAATATATTTAGAATTATTGTTACAAACACACACAAGCACACACACACACACACACACGCACACACACACATAGCCATGAAGTTGAGAGAAAGTGGGGGTGCAAGGGGTTGAAGAAAGGCAAGGGAGGAGAGAAATGATGTATTTATATTTTAATTAAAAATTAAAAAATATAATAAAATTTCTGTCAGTAATTAAAAATGTGATAACTCTAAGTAAAGAACTGAATTTTTAATCACATCCCATTTAATTAATTAAAGTTTAAATTTAGACAGCATTTATGGATAATGTATTGCACAGAAAAAAATATCTGTCTGTCTGCATGTCTGTCACAACACTACACAATCCTGATTACTAAGTTTTAAAGTCAGGAAATGCAAGTCCTTCTCACATAAATCCCACATTTAAAATTATTTATTTTTATTTTGTGTGGATTCATGTTTTGCCAGCATATGTATCTGTATGAAGGTATTGTAATTCTGGAGCTAGAGTTACAGTTAACTGCTGTGCCATCGCTCTAACCCCCCAAATGCCACCTTTTTATACTCATGAAGCCTTTTTATATTCATTCCTAGGTTTGATTGATAAAATTCTGTTGAGAATTTCTAAGTCTGTATTATGTCTTCTCTTTACTGATCTGAGTGAGGTCTTCAGTTTTGGTCACAGATAAGGAGAACACTTCCTTAGTAGAGTTTATGCTATGTTGTCTGGCATGATTCACAAGTAAACCACCCAGTACTAGAATTTTCAAGTAGAAAAATACATTTGTTTAATTGATAGTGTGGTTCTCAAAGCCCCTGTGTTTGGGCTGTGTTTGGAAGGGGATTGGGAGCTTTGGTGACTCAGTTATGGCACTTGGTGTCACAGTGGAAATGCATGTGAGAGAACCCACTGAGTCATGCAGGAAGCCAGAAGTATTGTAGGAATCATGTTTTCTTTCTTATGAGTCATCCCTTATAAATACTAAGTTAGTACACAAGATTAGTATCAGTTTGTCGTTCTGTACTGGAGACATTTTTCACAATGATCCAACTATCTTAAGTCCCACATCCTAGAGGTTCCATAACACCTCAGCACTGAGAAGAAGAGAGCCAAGATTCCTGCCCATGAGCCTTTGGGGCACCAAGTGTATCAGCCCAGAGCAATGTGTTCATATGGATGAGATTTCTCCATGTGATATTGATGGTGCTGTCTCAGAGGGTTATTGCTAGAAAAAAAAATGTGAAGAACTGTCAATAGTGTGATGCCTAAATAAATGATCACTAACAATGGCATTCGATAAGGAGTTTTAGAAGCTGTACTTTAGAGCAGCGCTTTCTGATGAAACTTTCTGTGAAGAAAATCCTTTGTTTTCTCCATCTACTAAGGCAGCTATTAGTAGTGAATGGCTGCTGAGCACTTAGAAACAGGCTAGCATGACTGAGAAATTGACTTTTAAATTTGATTTAATTAAAATTCATTTAAATTTAACTTGTCATGTGGTGCTAGTGACTATTGTATTTATACAAGCAGCCTGAAGAATAATACAAGAATCAATTAAAAATAGGAAAGGATTTCTCTCTCTTCTTGTCTTTCATGTTGTTACCATTTCTGACCCCAGATGGCTTCTTGTGCTTCAAAAGATAGGCTCAGATATTTTGGTCATCCTGATAAGCCCTTAGAAATAGTGATCACGGGAGTGATCACTGGACTCTGTTTATTGTCCTCCTTGTTCTTTGATTCTCTGGGTTTATTGTCTTGCTTGTTCCTTGACTATTTGTATCTATTGTATTGCTAGTTCCTCAACCTAAAACTGACCTTAATACTTACATGTAATTTAAATGGCATAAAAGCAAAAAAGGAGGAGGAGGAATGGGATAGGGGGCTAACTGGGGGGGGGGGGAGGGGGGAAGAAAGGGGATAACATCTGAAATCTAAATAAATAAAATATTGAATAAAAATTTTTAAAAATTAAAAAAATGGATAGATAAGGCAGACATAAAGAACTAAGTATACTCAGTAGGATTTAAAAGTATAGAAAACTGTGTTAGAAATTAGTGCATTAAATATGATCTGATAGACCACAAAACCTTCTAGCTAACCCTGTTCCTCAGAAGGGACTTGGAGAGATTTCCATCACAGGTGTGGTAAGGAGGCTCTTGGGAGACAGACACTGGCATTATTGGAAAGTTCAGTGGAATAATTTCTTGTAATGTATTGGAGTAGACTTGTTTATGGCATAAGGGATAGTAGAGAATCAGGACAGAGAGGAGAACACTAAGTCGGATGCAATTACAAGGTGAATATCAAAGCCATTATGAATCAGATAGTTTCAATCTACAAAATCTCTGTCAAAGGCATAGATTGTATGTACCCAAGAGCAAGGCAGATGGGTAGCCAATAAAAATGTAGGTTTTGACAAATTTAACAACCAAAGATCAAAAGTGAGTAGTTGAGCCAGGCATGGTGGCTCACATCCAAAATCTCAGCAGCTGGGAGGTGAGGCAAGAGGATCCGGAGTTTATGACCAGCCTTGGATACATAGTGAATGTAAAGCTAGCCTGGGCTACAGAAAACCTTATCTCAAGGAAAATGAGTATCCAAGAAGACTGGTGAGAATCTGAAAAGAAAATATTTCTTCATATCTCTTCATACAGGAACAGTTCTTTCACCAAGCAGATGGTAGCACTACTTCTTAATGGAAGCTTTTTCCAAATCTCTGCTGAACTATCCTGCAAGCCAGTAGCCAGGACAAGCAGTAGCAATTTACCTAGTCTTTCCCTGAAGGGCCTTATGACTAATTGGCAAAGTAACTCCAGAAAACACATTAAGGCCTTTTGATGGCTCTTTTGTATACAATCACAAGCAGCAGTGAAATCAAATGGCTACAAAATGACATCTTTTTATCACCTTTGACACAATAGGAACTCACAAAGGTGACAGAGTCTGGTGCGACTATATCTTAGAAATCTCACTGTGTCTACAGATGTACCCTGGGGTTTGTTTATAACACATAGACTGGAATGGAAACGAATATACCTAATAATTGGAAATAGAAAATATATGGGTCTGTTTCACAAACTGTATTGTCTGGTGAATTAGTCAACAATTTCAAAGAAACAAAACCAGTAAAACTTTCTGTGCACATCATGTCTGTCAGTCTATCAGGAGAAATTGGCTCACATAATTATAGAGGAGAAAAGTCTGTATCTGCAGTATAGATGGGCAGGCTACACCAAAAGGAGCTAATGCTGCAGTTTTAATCAAAAGGCTGGCAGCCCTGGGGCCCCAGTGGAGCAGGTAAGTATGAGGGCATTGTGCTGGAGAAACCCTCTTCTTTGAGTATCTACTTTTTTCTTCATTCCAAGCATTTGACTGTTCAGGTGAGACCCATATTGATTACAAAAGATGTTCTGCCTTTTCTGTTGCTCCCTGGTTCATATATTAATTACACCCACTAGTGTCTTCCCACCACAGCTGGATGTACCAGAATGCATCTAAATGGGAACACTACAGCCACCTCAAGGAAGTTTTCCTAAAGGATAATGCTGACATGAAATGCTAACAAGGAGACTGTTGAGCTGTGTGATCATTAACCTATGCTTACACCTAACCCCAGGTCCCGAGAATCTGATGCTATCTATTGGCCACCTAAAACATCTGTACCTACACACTAAGATAAAAAAAATTAAGAATTTAAAATACTAAAAGAAAGGATGCTGAAGGAGGCACATGGAAATGTCACAATGAAATCCATTGCTTTATGCAGCTCATGCCAGTAAATAAAAATGAAGGGGCAAGAGAAAGTAGAGAGTGTTCCTATCACAAAACAAGCTTAAACTGAGATTTACAAGTAGAAGCTCAAGGAGTAGAGACACAGAGGTTTTTATTGGATGACAAAATGAGGTCTGTGTAGATGGTACTTGGGTACAAAAGGTGTCTGAGACCGTCAGCATTGCAGAAATAGCTCGTAGATGTTTTCTCTGTAGTTTCTGCTTGTTAAATCAAATCTGAATCTAGCTAGGTAACAATGCAAAGTGGAGGAAGCCAGAAGCTCGTGTTTTAATGTAATCAGGAACAGAATTTTCAAGTCTTACTCAGCAACAAAATCTAGTTATTTCCTGTATTGTATGGAATTATTTCATTCCATTGTTTTCCTTATCACTGTGCCTTTTACACCAGCTTCTAAAACATGCATTAACTGTATCAGGAATACCCTTTACTGTCATTAATTCTGTAGGATAGAAGAATAAGTACAGAGAGGACCTTGGACACTTAATACTACTTATGCAGAATGATGTCTTTATTATATAAAACAACAGAAAAGACACAAGATTAAAATAGATATGTGTTTAAAATCTATCTCAATAATATGACAACTATGTAGGTTTGGGTGAAATCTGTAACTACTGTGAGACTTTCAGGTTCTATCTTTAATTATTACATGTAATGATAAGCTTTACATACATGGCAGTTAAATTTTTAAGTAGTATTTGGAGTGCTTCATATATACAATACCTACTGTTTAATGACATCTATTAGGATTTTCTAAGGTTCAACAAAGAATTTCTCTAGCCTTTTTGTAACATTTCTCAAACTGTGTTGGTCCTCTTCAGAAGGGTGTATTGTAACACAAGTTTGGAAAATGGATTTTCTGATGTCAGGATGCTGTCAGAGACTGGTAAACTTGCTGGTTAAAAGTAAATAGCTACAAAGGTGAAAAAGTCTGGATGTTCCATGCTTTACAGTCCTGCAGCCCTGCGTTGGGTGCGGTTTTACTTTGTTTTCTAGTTTCATCCTTTTGCAGTGTTAAAATACTCTGACCACATGCAAATTATTGGAAGGAAGAGTTTATTTCAGCTTATAGTCTATCATTGAGAGAAGTCAGAGCAGAAAGTCAATCAGGAATTGAAAATCAGGTCTGCTGGTATTCAATACAGCATAACCTTCAACCAAGGAAATAACCCACAGCCAAAGAAAAAATAGCAGTGGAACGTTGCTTGCTAGCTTGTTCACAGACCTGTGCTTAGCTAGCATTCTTATACAGCCCAGAACCACATGCCTAGGGGATGATGCTATCCATAGTGACCTTGGCTTTCCTGTATCTATTAACAACCAAGACAATCTCCCATAGACTTGCCCACAACCAATAGGATCGGGGTAATAACTTAGTCATGACTTCCTCCTCAGGTTACACTATGCTCAACTGACAGTTAAAACAAATTAGGGACAACTGTTTTCTGCTACACTAACGGAATATACAGAATAGATCTAACTTATGTAGCTTTCATTTCTAGAAGCTGTAAAGAGACACAAAACTCATTCTTACATCACAAATATATTTCCTAGGTAAAAAGATGGTTAAGCACTCGTTAAAAATGATTCCCTACTCTTCTCTTCCTCCCCCTCCCCCTCCCCCCTCCCCCTCCCCCTCCCCCTCCCCCTCCCCCTCCCCCTCCCCCTCCCCCTCCCCCTCCCCCTCCCCCTCCCCCCTCCCCCTCCCCCTCCCCCTCCCCCTCCCCCTCCCCCTCCCCCTCCCCCTCCCCCTCACTGGCTAAAACTGCAGGCCCTGTACCTTGCCTGACCAAAACAGTGGAATTGGCCCTGATGATGAAGGCAAGGGTGAGCTAGTCCCTAGGCTATGGGAGTAGGAGAGCTGCTTCTTTTTTCATTTTGAGAAGAAGGTTGCAAGGGGAAGGATGGATGGATATGAGGGGACAGGGAGATCAATGAGATTGGGGTGCATGATGCCAAACTCACAAACAGTTAATAAAATGTTAAAAAATAAAAATGAAACAAAGACCCACTCCTCAATACTTGCCACATTAGTTAACTTTGCAAGACATGAATATTTAGAGATACATTGATTGATTTCATATCAAGCATCATTGGTAGCTCTAAATTCAGCAAATCTAGAGAAGTATTATAAAGAGGCCACAATGATTTTCCTCTTTGAACCTTAGAACACACAGATACACCCATGCACACACATCCTAAACATACATAATACATATATGTGCTATTATATATATATTTATATATATGTGTGTGTGTGCTAAAGAAATAAACCCAAAACATATATTAAATATATGTTTAATTATTATTAATTATATTATATATTGAGTACATAATATAATATATAATGTAGTATAATATATAATATAATTATTTATATATAATTATATAAAATATGATTGTTTATTATACATAATAATTATATGAAACTATTTAATTATATATTATATATACAGAGAAAGGGCTTCTTATTAATTAGTTTGTTTATCCACAAATGGTCTCTTACATTAATTTTAACATTGTTAACCATACTTTTCATTTGTTCTTTTAAAAATATCAATTTTATTTAACAAAATGAACTTTAGAATGCCATTTGTTAAAATTATACACGATATTTGTTTTTTGTGTGTAAAATATAGAAATGTAAAATGCTTTTGTCTGATTTGATTAATTTCTTTAAAGAATTATCATATCTACACTTTAGAAGAACCTCCAAACCTTTATTATATGAGTGAAACACCATTCTTTCCCAGCCTGTGTAGATGCACATCCTAGGTTACCCAAAGTTACACTCTCAGGCTTGTCTAGTTCTCTGAAATTTCCCTGATTGCAACCCTTGCTGACACGTATCTATCCCAACATGCTTGTAATGTACCGTCTTTATTGTTTTTGCCTATAGTCTATCTTTTCCAGCTAGGTTCTCTGTTTCCGTGAGTAACTAGTACAGGCAGCTGCATAGGCCAGAGATGGACCAGATTCCTTCTCCTGACCCTGAATGTGATACTTCACAGTTTACCATCCATCATCTCCTTGACCTTCCAGCTTCCCAGGGCTCCTCCAAACCATCCTCAACTTTAAAGATTATAACCCAGAAGAAATATGTTGGTCTCCAGAGAAGCAAGTATTTTGGGCAGCTGATATATAAAACTGCAAGATGTGTAACGGGTAAAGTACACGTGACTTTTATATAAGATAAAACATCTCTTAGTGAATCGACAACAGTCTTCCTGTTTGTGATCTCTAGGAACAGTCTCTTGGTAACTGTAGCCTCGAATCTACCAGAATTTCATACCTGGCCCTTCTATAAAGAGCTCGGAGATCATCTCAGATCCTACAGGCTGTGCAGAAAGCGCAGGTTGTGGGAAGCAGCCAGAACACTCATTTTATAATCTCCATCCCCTCAACACGGCACCAGAAAACAGGCATGCTGGGTTGGCAGGGGCTACCGCCATGGGGTCCAAGTCCAGCTTGGTGGCTGTGGAAGGGCTGAGGTGTTCTGGCACCGGGGACGAAGAACATTTTCTCGGCACCTGCCCACAGCATGCTTGCTTCCAGGTGCTGTGATAAACATTTTGGCTTTCCTATGATTCCCTAACATTACTCTTCAGGCCAGCATGAGAATATAAACCAAGAGGAATGTGGATGGAGTCCCTGGATGGTGACACATGAAGCCTCCATTCCTGCAGGATGTTACACACCCACTCGGCATCGACCCCTTGTAATATTTTTAATACTGTTATTTCCTTGTGTACAAAAAATTCATTGTAATACAATTCAGGTGCAAGCTCCTTCATCAAAGCGCAGTCTCGCATCACAGGAAGCTTCTGAGTAAAGATTCTAATAATAGCTAACGTGCGTACTGTCTTTCTGACACATGTACTATTCCAAATACCTCACGTTTGTCAATCTATTTCAATCTCCATGGCAACCTGATGAAGCAGATATAATCATTTGTCCCATTGTAGAGGTGAGAAGGAAAGGGACAGAAGAGTGGAGATTGTGGTAATGTTCACTTGTGCATAGCCCAATACCAGGCTGTGGAGATCCGGAAGCGGGGAAGGCAAGGGGGAGGGGCAGATACTTCTTGAAGTTGATGGTCTGCAGACTGTCACCGCCGAGGTCATGGTGAAAAGAAGGAAGTCGTTCAGTCACAGAGGCTCCAGTTTAACCGTGTGCAACACGAACACAAGTTCATCTCCTCTTTAAAACCTGTACACAGGTATCACAAAATCCGTGAAAGCCGCAAGAAGTACCGCAGGGCTCCTGCAAAGAGCTAACACAGGACCCTGAGAACGGAAGAGCCACAGTAGGAGACAAAAATGTCTGTTATCTATACACTATTATATCTCTTTCTAGAACTATAACATTAAGTGTTTTCCTTGGTCTCATTATGAGCTAAAATCTATAGGAAGAGAGGCAATTCAGATTTAGCCAAAGTTATTTTCTAGTTGGAGCCAAGTATTTCAATGAGATGAATAAAACTCTTTTTGATTCTCTTATGTATTTCTGATTTCTTTAAAAAAAAAAAAAACAGTTTCTTTTGTTTAAAATTTACTTATTTTTTTCAGCTAAGCTGAATATCTGAAACAAAACTCAGTGACATCTTTGGAAGGCCTTTGTTTCATCATGTTGTGTTCTTTCTTTATTTCTGTTTTAAATTTACCTTAATTTTTATTTTTTAAATTATTTTTATCCTACAGGCTCTTTGTACATATCCTGGCTTCCAGTTTTGTGTTTCTCAGGGATGCCTGAGTGTGTGAACAACTGGCTGTCTGTGTCTGCATTTGTTTCTTGTGTCTTTCCTTGAATTCTCTCTCTTCTGTTTGTTTTGTCCTATTCTGATTCATTTGTTTTTTTTTTTACCTTATTAGTTTATATTTTGTTTTTTATTATATTTTAGAGCTCTGTTTCTTAATGAGAGACATAATGGAGGTGAATTCAGATGGGAGGGGAGGTGTGGAGGGGGGAAGTGGAGGGGCGATGGGAAATAGGATACATTATATTAAAATCAATTTTCAATAAAAAATCTACAAAGAAAGACTCTTTTATTTATTTATTATTTATGTATGAAAGACAGATTGTGTGTGTGTGTGTGTGTGTGTGTGTGTGTATACACATGTGTATGCATGCCTGTGGAGTCCAGAAGAGAACATTGGATTCTCTGGAGCTTGAGTTACAGGCGGTTTTGAGTTGCCTGACATGGGTGTTGAGAATTCAACTCCAAGTGTTCTTAACTCCTGAACCACCTCTCCAGCCCCTCAAATGTTTATCCTCATGATCAACTGAGTATCAACACTTCATTTAAGTAGTTCCCTCCCTAGGACAATGTTTTGACTGGAAGGTCATCTTAAGACTCCTCAGATGAAACAGCTAAGCCTGAATAGCTAATCTATATCAGATCTGCAGCAACTCTGATGGCATAATGAGGATGAGATTCAGGCTGAGATTATTCCTATGAAATTTTGTGTCACCTTCTGAGATCACAGTTAACAGGTGACACAACAAGAGACCTTGGACCTGTGTTCTCATTCTCTGTGCTCCTGAAACCTCCATGCATCTGCATTCAACCATCCTGGAAGGAAACCTTAAATGCAAATCTAGAAGTCCCTCCTTGAAGAAAAACAGAGTGAAACAACAGTAAATCCTCATCTTAGGTTTCTTTATTTCAAAAAGCTTTTAAAGCAGTGAGGTAACACAATGGAATTTTATAATAGTCTACAACTCTCTTTGTACTCTGTGAGACCTTCCAATAGAAACAGCTCCTACTGTCATTTAGAAGTCATACTAATGGGCAGACAGTTCTTGATAATAAAATCTAGAAATTAGTTTGGAAGCTTCTTTGTGCCACCAACATGCTTTCAAGAAGTTCTGCTTGAAAGCACTTGGCAGAAAGAGGTTTATGCCCTCCATCTCTCAGAACAAGTAGCATCACACCATTCTTACAGCAAAACCAGTGATGTATGGCCATGCATATCTTAGCATTGCCCCAGCAAGTATCCTGAAGATTTTGTGTTCTACAGAGAGTGCATATTTCACTATATAGCATATACTGTCCTGTGTGTGCTATATATATATATAGTGAGAGACACAGATACATACAGAAAAAAGAAGAGCTAAGAATCCAGGACAAATTATTATTGTTTTGTTATAGTCCTTTGCTAAAATTCCTTCCCTGTGGTAAACCAGGTCTATCCCTCTACCTGTCTACCCTATGACAAAGGCATGATTCTGCCAAAGTTAACTCTGGGGATCTAATGAGTCTATCAGGCTTCCTTAGAGTAGAGGCGATGTGTTATTTACAAAAATGAGGTGTTCCTCATTTGGTCCCTAAAGAGGCCAAACTTAGAAAGCGTTTATCCAGCAGGGATGAGTGCTTCTATATAGTTGTATAGATGCAGCCATCCACTCTTAATCATCCCTGGCTATACTTTCTAGCCCTTTCCCCTAGGCCATGCACAGTGAAAGCAGAATTTCATATAATATATGGGACCATGTGGGTGCTCAGAGCAGAGTTCTCTCCACACTCTGCACCCCTCACTAAGAACATATAAACAGCCAGCAAGCAGAGATAGAATGATCCTATGTAAGAGGATACAGCTGAACTCCTTAAGATAGAGATAACAGCTGCTTGGCCCAGAGAAGAGTTACTCACAACCTCACAACACAGGATCTCTCTCTCTCTCTCTCTCTCTCTCTCTCTCTCTCTCTCTCTCTCTCCCCCTCTCCCCCTCCTTCTCTGTGTGAGTATGTGTATCCAAAGTGTTGCTGCTCACATTACAGAAAATATAAACATCAGAAGCGTAATGATGCCATATCTTAGTGGATGTCATGCTCATTTCTTTGAAGTACATTCTGGAGAGAAATTCAGGGGAGTGGTTTGTTTGCAATGGCTGATTCCATAGCGAGGTAGAAGAAATATAAGTGTTGACTGCAATGGCTGGCCTGGAAGATGTTGCTCACTAGAGGTTGCAGGTATACATGTGAAAATGAACAGCAACACCCGGTGTGCACACAGGCAGGATGCCACGGCTCATATAGACTTTCTACAGTTAAAATGGGAAATTTTAACCTAGGAGCTTCATTTTCAGTCCTTAAAGTCACTCAGCCTCATTTATAGACACCAATGGGAAATTCTGGAAATCTGTGGGAAAGTGCTTCTCTTTTCTGTGATTAAGTTCTACAGATGTGAATGTGAGTAGAAGCATCACTCATCACTTGACTATACAACCTTTGTCCATCTGTCTTTCTGTTTCTGGTTCCTTCTGTCTTTTACATGTCATCGGGGACCTTTAGTCTTCTTATTTTTATACCAACCACATACTGATTTCTGCTAGTTCCTTCCCCCAACCAAAAATTAAAAAATAAAACAACAACAACAATTAAAAAAACACCAAACAAACAAACCAATGTTAGTGACCTTAAATTGCTTAAAGGTGCTAGAAAAGCCACATACTCAACTCTGAGGTCTATTCTTCAGAAATATATTCTACAAATGACCTATGAGGGATGCTGTAAGGCAGTTCTGAGGCCATTGGGATTTAGATACTCACCTCATGTAGAAGACTGTGAAAATGTTGACTTAATATTAACCCTTCAATCCTTTCTTCCTTGTTCTGGTGGCAATGTACCTAGCTAAAAATAGGTAACTGCATCTATGGCTGTCACTGAAACATAAGCATAGCCAATAAGCACAATGAGGATTTCTAGGGACTGTTGGGTCTCTCAGTATAGGTACTCTCCCTTTCTGCTCCATCTATCTGCCCACAATGCAAGCAAGATGAAAGGCAAGGCTGCCATATTCAAAGTACTCATCAGGTGCCATAGTCAAACTATCAAAGGGTGTGTGTACATGAAAATAGATACATTGTGCGTTCTTGACATTTTTTCTGAGTAGCTAGTAGAGACATGGACTTCCCATGAATGTATTTTTTTTTTTTTTTTTTAATAAAAGTAATCCTCGTGTACTCGAATGGCAATGGTCTGGTTTATCAGCAGCAATCCTGTTCCCAGGTAGCACAGCTTACACTGCACAAGCAACTTCTGTGATGACTAAATAGATTCTTTGTAGGCTGCTCTGGGCCATGATAACCAAGAGCCCCATTGTTCCTTTAGAATACTTCTTTCTGAGTAAATTACCTACAATATCAACAGCAAATTCTCTGGTTGAGGGAAGAGTGGTCATACTTGTCCTCATTTCTACTCAGCAAGTCTTTGTTATTTTTCTTGTTTTTTCTTTTTGTTTTTTTTGTTTTGTTTTTTTTTTTGTTTGTTTGTTTGGGTTTTTTTGGGTTTTGGTTTTTGTTTTTTTCGAGACAGGGTTTCTCTGTGTAGCCCTGGCTGTCCTGGAACTCTCTCTGTAGACCAGGCTGGCCTCAAACTCAGAAATCCACCTGCCTCTGCCTCCCAAGTGCTGGGATTAAAGGCGTGAGCCACCACTACCCGGCTGTTATTTTTCATCCCTTGTTACCTCCACGCTTCTGAAAATATAAACAGAAGAGCTGAATAACTCCTTAACTCCTTAACTGATGAAATTGACGACAGCCACTCCCAAAGGAATGTTTTCCTTCACATTTCTTAGCTACTAATTTTCTTCGTTTTTCTTGTTTAAAATTCTATATATTTCTTACTTTTTCCTTCTTCCATGTTTAGGTTGTTTTAAGCTGCCCAGATGTGGGTTCTGGGAAACACACTCAGATCAGATCCTCTGCAAGAGTAGAATGTGCTTATAAGTGTTGCATCATGTCCTTAGCTCTGTTTCTCCTCCTCATCTCCTCTATGTCTCAGCTGTCATTCCTTTCTCATGCCTGTTTACTGTGCCTGAATTTCACACAGGAGAGCAAATGTAGCCCGTTTGCTTTTGTGAGATGAGCTTATTTCAGTTAGCAAAATGTTGTGTCAATTTTCCATAAAATGTGTTGTTCTTATTTGCAAATGTATAAAATATCTATCATTGAGAATATACACCATATTTTTGTTATTAACTCATCTCTTAATACGTTGAATACACGGCTTTGCTATTGTGAAAAGGGCCACAGAATTGCTGTTGAGTTCTGGTCTAGAATTCCTGTGTATTTCCAGAAGTGGTATAGTTAGCTTAAACAATGGTTCTACTTTTAGGTTTTTGACCAGGCTTCCTAGTGATATCTATGGTGGCTAGACTAATTTATAATCTCACCAACCCAATAGTAGATAAACATTCACCTTTCTCTGCATCCTCAGAAACTGGTTGTTTGTTTTCTTGATTTTGAACATTTATGGGTGAATTAATGAGAAGAAATCTCAAACAAGGTTAATCTGCATTTCATTTCCTGATGGCCAAAAGTGTTGAACATTTTCAAATCTACTTTTTGACCATTTACACTTGTTTCTTTAAGAATTTTCTGTTGAATTAATTTAGCATGTATTGATTGAATTATTTGTTATCTTGGTGTGGTTTTGTTGTTGTTTATAGATTCTGGATATTAATCCTCTGTCAGATGAACAACCAGCAAACATTTTGTAGCATAAGTAGGCCGCTGCTTTTCTCAAAGATGTTTCATTTTACCTATTTTTTAAACCCAGGTCACATGAGTACCAGGTGAGTGCCTTTACAGATTCAACATATCAGCCATGTCAATGGTTCACCAAGCACAACTACCAACTACAACAGCCCTGACCTCCATAACCACACTTCTTCACAACAATCCTTCATATTCTAAATCCAAATGAGTGACTTCTGAAGAGTACTGTTCAGCACTCTTGCCTTACTACATCTAGTAATATTAAGTTACACACACACACAAACACACACACACACACTTCAACTGCCCTGTGAAAAGTGTTTTCATTTCATTTCTTCCGTGCCTGGTTATTATAAACTCAAGATCCTTTATTACTAGACACAAGCTGTTTTCGGAGCAAACTGTTATCATCTTGACCCTCGTGGCACCCTGAGTGTGTCATCCTGACACTGTCACATTCTCCTTTCTAAGCTGTTTCCCACTTCTATGATGACTGAGGTCTTCTGAGCATGGTTGAGGACTGCTGCCAAGACGCTGAGATACTCACCTCAAATACCTCTCTTCTGAAGACTCTAACACTAACTCCAATAGCTTTTCTTCTAATTTTATTTTATTGTTATGAAAGTACTTCACAGGGCACATGGCTACCTTAAGCTTTAACTGCAGAAAGCATCATTGTATTATGAGCTCTAGGTTCATAAAGCCACCAGGACATATTCCATCTGCCTCCTTGTTACTTCATGTCCACTGACCAGTAACATGGTACAGTTTTCTGTTGCAAGAGGCAGGAAAGAATAGAAATAAGAGGAATCCGTGACTCAGGATTTAGAAGGGTTGTCAGTTAAAGGTGTAGAATTCTTACACATAAAAAGACTCAGATGGAATTTTCTCTTTAAGATGTTTGTTTAACTGCAAGTCAAAAATAGACTATGGGCTGCTCTGGGTCTGTAGTGAAACAATACATCACAAAGCCATGCATCATGGAGGGACTGACCATAGGGTAGAGGGAACCTAACAACCTTGTGGCTAAAGCAGAAAGAATGTGAGAAACATGGAACTGGGCCTTGTAACCCCAACTTCTCTGACACAGGGACACTTCATAAGGTCCTTCATTTAGAAGTATCTTCTACTTTCCAACAGCGCACCTGGGACACAAGGCCTTTAGCACGCAGGCCTTCAGGAGGGGCATTTAATATCTTTTTATGAGCAAGTTTGATCCAGGCAATATTTAGGATGCACTTAGCACCAATAATTTCTTCATTATTTATCTCACACTCAAAGTTAGCAGATTTTCCTGTATTTTGGTTTTCTATAGCCACAGATATGGGAGCTGTCCTGACATCATGGATAAGAGGTATATCCAAGTTACATGAGCTGCCTATATATTGGGCAGACATAAAATTAGTTTTACAACTTTATAGCTGTAATTTTGCTACTGTCATGAATTGTAATGTAAGTATCTGTGTTTTCTGATGGTCTTAAGTGACCCTTGTGAAAGGGTCATTCCACACCTAAAGGGGTGGAATGATAGATAGTGAGACACTGTTTTTAGACATCAAATTTAGGACTTGGTAAACTCAGAATCCATGATAGCCTTGTCTATACAAATAATTTCTCATTTATTACAGGAGAATTTTATTGGATAAAATTGGTCTTTTACAAAAAGTTCATGTCTTTGGAAAATAATTGTGTTCTAGGACTTGCTGTCAAGATAATCTTTTGTATGTGCTTTCTCTGATATTCATTCACTTCTTTCAACTTTATTTGAAGTGTTCAGTTGATTCTCTTGTAAACATTTTTCTGAGATATTTCAGCTGGGCAAATAGCTTCCATTGCCTGCAACTTGCTCACTAGACCTAGAAAAGCCTTAAGAGTTAAATAAGGAATAAGCACTCACCTTCCATTGGCAGGGAAGAAGGAAGTATTCCCAACAACAGATGATCTGCAAAGCAGGGCAGCAGGTGACTGTGGGGGTGGTCCCTCATCTGTAGAGTGATAAGGCAATACTCTTTCTTGGCAATGTGGCTGGGAAACTTATTCTTGCAGGACACGTGAGGGTCTCTGCATTCCACAGTATATTAAATGGCCAAGCACAGATGCAACATGGTCATCTGCATGACCCCAAGCACTGTGTGCTGTTTTAGTGGTACCCATGACAGACTGACAGCAGAGGATGCAAGTTTTCTGCATTTTTAGCAGTTACCTAAGACCTCAAAATCTTTGCTCATACAGAGGTGTGGCCTAATAACTATGATTAGACTCCACACAGCAGGAGGAGTCGCATTTAAGTTGATTTGAGAAAATAAAAGACAGTAAAGTTTCCTGCACACCTGAGTCCTGAGATTTATACCCACACCAGATATCTGCTTCATTTGAATTCCTCATTTTCCAATTATGAGGAAACCTTTTAATTTTTCTCTCATAATTATACCTAAGGTATCATGATGTAGAATACCAATTTAATAAATTGTTCCTAAGATATATCAGCTTCTAGAAAAATTCCCAACTTGCTTGGTTTTGATTCAAGTAGGACAGACTAATTCCATTGCCTCTAAGATTTGAGATAATTGA
Source organism: Arvicanthis niloticus (assembly GCF_011762505.2). NCBI lineage: Eukaryota > Metazoa > Chordata > Mammalia > Rodentia > Muridae > Arvicanthis > Arvicanthis niloticus. Next base: position 60,424,392 of record NC_047674.1, on the reverse strand, counting down.
ATCTCAGTTTCTGCCTTTTGATCCAAGTCCTAGAGAGAAGTCTTCAATATAATAATATTTTCTTAGTGTTGCTTTTGCAATCAAACAAGAGTACAATTCAGAGGCCCTCTGTTTTCACAGAGACAGTGTATTGCAATAAAACCACAGAAAGAAGTTGTAATTAATGCAAGAAATGATGTGAACAATCTATTAACATAATTTGAATGAAATCCTTGCACTGTTAAATGCAGACACTAAGTGCTCACATAATACTTTATTAATTAACAAAGTATTTATCCACAGGGAAATGAGGATAAGAGACTATACACTTTGTCAGAGTACAGGAAAATGCCTTAGCACTTCATAAGAAATGCATACAATTCAAACAATGGCATGATTATCTTTTTAAAGCAATTACATTTAATCTCAGAAGAAAGAATAAATACATTAATTCTTCCATGTTCTGTGATAAGCCACCAAGATACATGAGCGATCATTTTCTTTTTTTTACCATGCTGGAGGCTGGTGGCAATCCAGTATGTGCGGCTCAGACAACTTACAAGCTGAAATATCACTTAGCACACAAAAACACATTATGAGATTAGCTGACTTTTGCCTGCATAGGATTCTGTTCCCTGGCAAGATGTGGTTTAGACTTTGTGTGCATTCCTTTCAATTTGGAGACTTGGATGATGAGAGAGTTGTTTCCTATAAGAAACTTGCTTGTGAATCCCCTGTCTATTCTTCTGGTGTGCTGGGTAGAACCAGTAGTCATTACAGAGGATGCCTTTTATCCTTTAGTATCACAAATGGAATGATCAAAGGAGTTAGCACCATAATTTCTTCCTCTTCACCCCACCCAAACTCTTCATGGGATGCCAGAATGGAAGCTGATAATCAGAAAGCTTGTGAGCACTAGTTCATTAACACTAGTGGACGCCACAGCTGACTTGATCCATTGGTCTCCTGTAAATACAAGTGAGTTTTAGTCAATAAAGCAAGCTCTTGTTGGTCACCTCCCCAGCAGAGGCTGTGTTTTCAGAGTTCTAGTTTCTGGTTCTGTAGAAGCCCTTGTCTATCAATGGTAAAAGGTCTGTCTTATGCTTGCCCTAGAGGTGTTGTCACTCTGTTTACTGGGTCTTTACAAACAGCCTTGCCTAGTTTACCCAATACCTAAGACACAAGGTGCTGTGTGTCAAGAGATAGCACACATATCTAGGGTGGCTCAGCCTGTGTAAGGCTAAAAAGAGACTACGTGACCAAAGGGTACATAACAAGTGGATAGTTGAGAGAATAGGCACACAATGAAGGGGCCAAGTTTTCAATGTCATATCCCAGGAATTCACACCCTGTAAGCATCTGTTTCTTCATCTATAGAATGGCCACAGTCACTACTTCTTCCTGTCCCTGAGGGATTGGAGCTTTTAATACTTAAGACTGGAAAGTATTTTGAAAAAGTAGGGAATGTGAAACTAGCCTGTTGCTCCATTTGCTTGCTAACAGGAATGAAATATTGTGACAGTCAGGTCTCTGTGGTTCTTTCTCATTGGCCTTGCCCATCTTCATGATGCCCCATGGGAGCTGTAACAATTGCATTCATGTATATTTGGCAAGAACTGATGATAGTGTCTCCTTTTAGAAGATGACCTGTGCCTACTAGGATGTTCACTGGAAAATAAATGTGGGTATGATGAAAGTACATTATGTGCATATAAGAAGATGCCATATCAAACTCGACTCTGTTGTGCAACCAATAAATACCAGTTAAGCTCCATAAAAGACACAATATGACTCTAAAAATACCTTCTCAATAACTATGCTCATACCCAAAGATTATTGCTTTCCTCAGAGCATCTTCCTCCTTCAGTGGACAATGGTAACTTTAGAGCTGGTCAAAGTATGAGTGACACCTCCATGCTCAGCCAGAAATGGGCTACCTAGACACCCCTGTACACCACTTAAGCTCAGAGAATAACAGATAAGAGGAGATTGTCAGAACATAAGAGCAGAAGGGAAGTGAGCAGTAGTGTGGAATGCTGACTTCCAGGTACGACATGACCATTGTACGCCTGAACCCTAGGCAGTGATGATTATCTGTATGAGATTTGCATAAAACTAGTCCTAAGAGAGGACAGGATGCTATATAAAAGGGGCAGGAACTCCTGAGCCCCCATACCTCCATAAGGATTTATATGCAGTTAATTGATGTTGAGGTGTATGAGCTGATTTTTTTTCAGCTGTGAAGTCCTTGGTAATACATTTATGCTCCTGTAAAATCCTATGCACATGCTCTTATAAGCAAATGTAATGTAACTCCCTTGGTTTTCACACAAACTAAATCAGGAAAACGTTAGAAGAATCAGGTAGGAAGAGAAAAGGGACCGCCAAAAGTGGAAGGAGAATAAGAAAGCGCAATGTGTATGTGTGTATGGACACAACAAAAATACATTATATAAGGCTATGAGCATGCAATCAAACTCATTGTGTCTAGCTAATATATTCTATTTTAAAATAAGCGACAAAAAAGACGTTTTTTTTCCATCTGGGTTGCTTCTGCATTTACCTTCTATCACTGACAACTGAACTTCTTTGAAAACTATTTGCTAATAAAACTTTACAGTTGGGAGAAAGATATAAAAGCACAAACAGTGCAATAACATGTATTTCATGAAGCTAGCTTTTTATAGATATTATTGAAGAAGCTTAGGCCAAAGTATTTTAACCTTCATCTATACTCAAAAATGATGAAGACACAGTGGGTAAACCCTCCTCCCTCTGCCCCCCTCCTCCTCACAGAGTCTTGCTATGAATCTCTAGCTGTCTGAACACGTGTGATTTTGTCTCAGCCTCTGGCTTGCTTGGATAAACAGGATGTACCACCAGGCCAAGTAAGGTAGTAAGTTTTGCAAGATTTTCAAAATCTGTTTCATGTTAGGACCAAAATCTCTACATGGAGATCTTGCTGGAAAAGGCCACACAGAGCATCTTGACCTTTCTCCCCCATTCCAACAGACAGCACTGCCAGGGACGTGTGGCAGAAGGGAGGTGATATGGGCCTGCACTTGGAGGTAGTCCTATCTGCAGTTTCCACAGCTCTTTCAGAGTTCCTCCTCCTCCTCCTCCTCCTCCTCCTCCTCCTCCTCCTCCTCCTCCTCCTCCTCCTCCTCCTCCTCCTCCTCTTCCTCCTCCTCCTCTTCCTCCTCCTCCTCTTCCTCCTCTTCCTCCTCCTCCTCTTCCTCCTCCTCCTCCTCCTCCTCTTCCTCCTCCTCCTCTTCCTCCTCCTCCTCTTCCTCCTCCTCCTCTTCTTCCTCTTCTTCCTCCTCCTCCTCTTCTTCTTCTTCCTCCTCCTCCTCCTCCTCCTCCTCCTACTCCTCTTACTCCTCCTCCTCTTCTTCCTCCTCTTCCTCCTCCTCCTCCTCTTCTTCTTCCTCTTCATCCTCCTCCTCCTCTTCTTCTTCCTCTTCATCCTCCTCCTCCTCTTCTTCTTCCTCTTCCTCCTTCTCTTCCTCCTCTTCCTCCTCTATCTCCTTCTCCTCATCCTCTGCCTCTTTCTCCTCCATCTCCTCATCCTCCTCCTCTGCCTCCTCCTCTTCTGCTTCCTCTCCTTCTTCTTCCTCCTCCTCCTCCTCTTTCTCCTTTTTTAGAAGAGAATCTCCTTTGGCTTTTAATTGTGATACTATATTTGCATTATGAGGGAAGAAATTCTATTCTTAAATTGATACAAAGCTAAACAATATACTGACCAACTTGAGACCCCAAAAGGCTATAAAGTTAAGACGCTGAACCAGAAAGGAGCTGGAGAGATGGTTCAGTCATTAAGAGCACTGGCTGTTCTTTCAGAAGATTCATGGTCAATGGCCAGTACCCACATGGTGGCTCACAACTGTTAACTCCAGTTCCAGGAATCTAGTGCCCTCTTATGGCCTTCTTGGATACTGCACACACGTGTTAGCTAAGCCTTTTGTTTTAA